>NW_018397285.1:210592-231988 GCF_002168275.2 Theobroma umbraticum
GGTTAGTGATCATAGGTACTTCTTTATTTGTTTTCTCCTTGATTGCTTAAAGTGTGCGAGACACTCTAAGGGGATTAATCAAGCTTGGGTTAGCCTGATTGAGTGTATAGGTTCTAACTCAGCCTAAGAAAAGTTAGTTTTAGGTTTTGGTTGATCCCGGGAAAACTATTGTTAAAGGTTGTGGGTGTGCCTGTAAAAAGCCATTGTAAAAGCTTGGTGGAAGCTTGGGAATTTCACTGTTTATAATGAGTTGGTTTAGAAAATCCTTGATTGAACAATCAAGGTGGTGGATGTAGGTCTTTGATGTTACTACTATAAATCTTTGTGTATTGTCTGCTATGTTTTATTTTTCATTTTCATTCTTTGTTAAATCATTCCTTTACTTTGCATCGAACTTTTCATCATAGACCTTTTATTTGCTCCCAATTAGAATTCAAGATTAGTGAGAGCCAAAAAGCGCTATTGACCCCCCCGCTAATACATTTATTTGGGACCAACAGTTGCAACGTAGGTAATGGTATCTCGTCGACTTCCACTCCGAGTCGCTCCACTGCATAGGGGTTGTATTGTATAAGACAGTTAAACTTATCAAAATTATTAGCCTTTCGGATATGTATTGCTAAAAACTTTGGAGGTTATGTAATCAATATTAAGTGTGTTTGTATTTGACTTAAAGTTTACTAGTTTTGGATATTGTCATCTAGTAGTTAGGCATAAATTACAGTTCTTTAATCAGTTTAAGTAAATGATAGCATTAATATTGTAAGTTGGTTTTAAATTATTTGAAATCTTAACCAAGGCTTGTTCAAAATTCGGTGAGTTCACTCGCAAGTCTTGGACACCTGTAATGATCGGGAAGAAGGTCGTTATAGGTTTCACTTCGCGTTTCTCGACACAAATAATAAATTATGATCTATTTTAACTAAATATGAAAACAATTCAATTTAAAGTCATTTATATGATTATACGACCATTTAAAGTGAGCAACTAGGCTTTTGCAGGCATTAGTGACTATAAATGGACTTTTTGTTGTCAATGGTTACCATTCATTTCATGTTGCCCATTGCAAACATCCAATTATGATATTTTTTAACCAAAAATGAAAAAAATTCAATTTAGAATCATTTATAAGATTATAAAACCACTTAAAGCTGGTAACTAGGCTTTTAAAGACATGAATAGCTATAAAAGGACTTTTCTTCTCAAAGGTTTGCTTTCACTTCATGTTCATCGATACAGACATCCAATTATGTTCTTTTGAACCAACAATGAAAAAAATTATTTAAATTCATTTTTAAAGTTATAAAGCCTATATAAAGCAAGTAACAAGGCTTTCGAAGGCATGAGTGACTACCAATTGACTTTTTTTACCAGTAGATGGCTTTTGCCTCATGTTTCCCAATGCAAACATCCAATTATGATTTGTTTTAACTAGAAATGAAAGCATTTTGATTTAAAATCATTTATAAGACTATAAAACCATTCAAAGCAAGTAACTAGGCTTCCAAAAACATGAGTGACTAGGATGATTTTCACTTCATGTTTCCCGATGCAAACATTAAATTATGATCTTTTTAACCAAAAAAGAAAAAAAACTAGCTCTAAATAATTAATAAATTTATAAAACCACTTAAACTGAGTAATAAGGCTTTCAAAAGCCTTAGTGACTATGAATTGACTTTTTTTATCCATAGATTACTTTTGCACCACGCTTACCAATGTAAAATTCTAATTATGATATATTTTAACTATAAATAAAATAAATTTTGATTTAAAATTATTTATAGAATTATAAAACTATTTAAAATGAGCAACTAGCCTTTCAAAGGCATGAGTCACTATAAATGGGTTTTCTTGTCAATGCTTTCGCTTCACGTTTCTTGATGCAAATAAGAAATAATGATCTATTATAATCGAAAATGAACAAAATTTAATTTCAAATCATTTGTAAGATTATAATTCTATTTAAAACGAGCTTTTAGGCTTTCGAAGGTATAAGTGACTATAAGTGGATTTTTCATGTCAATGTATTGCTTTCGTTTCACTTTTCCCAATACAACATCAAATTATTTCTTTTTCACCAAAAATGAAAAAAAATTCAATTTAAAATCATTTATAAAGTTATCAAATCACTAACTAGACTTTCGAAGGTGTAACGACTCTTTTCCTGATTGCTATCAGTGTCCAAGACTTGTGGGAGAACCTACTAAATCCCGAACAAGCCTTAGTTGAGATTCTTGTTATCTAAATCGAACCTTTTAATCCAAATCTTAAATGAATCAGATTTCCTTATAACATTTCACTTTGTGATGACTATTAAAATTTCTGCTGATGTGTATAAATATGATTGTTTACTTAAACCGAATAAGAAACTGTAATTAAAATAAAAAATTCGATATCAATATCGAAATCTAGAAAATTTCAAAATACATTCAAAGATCACACTTAGAATCCATTACATGACATCAAGATTGTTTAGCAATACAATTTCAATAAACTAAATTCAATATAACCAACCATTGTACACAAACATGACTTCTATGCAGTAGAGCGACTCGGAGTGGAAGTCTAAGAGATGCCATTACCTATGTCACAATGAGTCAAAATGTGCTGAGGCAATGCACGCGAGCTAATCAGTTATCTGCAAAAAAAGGAAGATAAGGGGGTTAGTCTCATAGAATCAGTGATAATCGACTTTGTGAGCACGACGTAAATGAGAAACAAGCCAAAGATAGAAAATTTGAATATTAAAAATATATAAATTACAAACTATTTAAAATTAGATGAAACCTTTATGACTTACATATATACCAAAGAATTGTGATGTAAAGTAACCATTTCAAGTAATATTTAAATCGGCATAATTAAAAGATTTTTACTGTCGAAATCATCGATGTCTTTTACTCAAAATCGGACTAATATAAGCATGCATGCTCCCGTAAAATCAAACAATGTCGATGCTAATGCACAAGCATATAAACGAACTCATACTTAAGGTATTAAACACAAAACCATTGTATAAATAAGGGAGCTACAAAAAAATAGAGATTTCTCACCATGCGTAAGAATACGTATTTGAAAACCCAAAGAGATATCACTCCAGAGTAGGTAATCAAGTCGTGGACTCATTTCCACGTAATAACATCCGAGAGGCCTAGCCATGGTAATCTTGACTATGTTGGCAGACATCGGAGAAATCATGTGGTCACAACGACGTATATCAACTCATGGCTTAGCCATGTATATCAACCCGTGGCCTATCCATGTATATCAACCCATAGCCTTGCCACGTATATATCACAGACTGTGGCCTAGCCACGTTTAATACCTCGTCGGTAACTTAAAGGTTCTCTAGCTATAGCTCACTTATGCATAAAGGTCACACTATTCCAATCAGACATTCGACTTACTCTTGAATCTCACAATTTGACAAAACCATTTATAACCAAATTGGGTTTTCAAAAATTTATTTTAAATCCATTTCAAAAACAAATCACGGCAACGTTATAAATCCATTTCTAAGAATTCATGACGTAAAACCTTTGCATGAGGTTTAAATATTAAATCAAAGCATGGTGAACATAAAGCTTATTCATGAATCCAAATCCCAAAAACAAGTAAGGCACATTTTGGCATTAACCGTGGTAAAGAGCTTGTTTCCCAATTTCTAAAACCCTTTACATATATAGCTTATACATATACATAACGTTTCTAAAAACATGGCATTCACAAGTGCCTAGCATTCTACTAGCATATGCTATCCACAATTGTGAGTACAATCTGATTGTAATCAATTTAGAAATCACCTATTGGAGCTAACAACTCATGTTATCGACAATTGCATTTAAAGAAAATTGGCAATGTTTATTATACATATATCATTCTATAATTTATGGAACTTTTGAAATAGATACCCCCTACTCACCTCAGAGTAGCAGGATGCTACTTCGCCACTGATTCAGGTGTGTCTCTAGCTAATTTTTGCTTGCTAGTCACCCGTCACCTCTTCCGGTGCACCGCTAAGGCAATCTTTCCTCATCCGTATTCTTCCTAGCAGCAAATTAAACTTAATATATTTAGTAAAAGTCATCACAATTTGGCTCATATTTGCTACTCTATTTACCATACTCTTAGTTCTCTTTATTATCAAGAATTCCTCTCTATAGCCGACCTCTCTCATTATCTTTACTTCCGTGTGTATATTCAATTGTACACATATATGGGCAGCACCTTAACCAATGAATCTTTAACCTAAATTCACATCATTCATCCCTATTATTCTCAATAATCTAGCATGCAATCCATAAACTTTGAACTAACCAAATTCAATATAACATAGCATACCCACATTGCTTGCTTACCTTTTGATTTTACCTTGAATGCCACATGCAACTCAATAACTACTCACATCCTTGGTCATCATTGCTCCCACAAGCACAAATAATCAATACACATTTCATTTTTCCTTTCCATTTATGATCTCAAGGTTAAAAA
This sequence comes from Theobroma umbraticum, assembly GCF_002168275.2. NCBI lineage: Eukaryota > Viridiplantae > Streptophyta > Magnoliopsida > Malvales > Malvaceae > Theobroma > Theobroma umbraticum. The sequence goes on from NW_018397285.1 coordinate 215,087, forward strand.
CACTTGCCCATCATTTTTCTTGCTTAAAACCACCATAGTTCTAAGATTAACCCATATGCATGCACTCGGTTCTTTGAATCCTTGAAGATCCTTGCTACCACTAGCATAATCTCACATCATAACCGGTTCACAAGGCATGCATTCAAGCAAAATGATAGCTTTTACTTTCTTTACCCTTGAATCACTTTGCCAAACCGCCACTTTTCCTTTAAACTTGAACAAAGGCAAATGGAAGAAAACCTCTCAGCTTTCTCCAACTCCTCCAAGGCTGAACCTCTTCCAAGCTTTTCTTCTTTTTTCTTGGGTGAAGCTTTCAAAACTAATTCTCTTTCCTTTTCCTCTCAAAGGCATGGGTTTCCTAAGCCTTTCTCCCTTTTTTTCTTTTTTTATTTCTTATCTCTCATTGCACCAATTTTCTCCTTGATTCTTTGGTCCAATATCCACCTCCATTCACTCATTCCATCCACCACCCTCACTACCTCATCCTCCTTTCTCTCTTCATTCTTTATTTCACCCACCACCTTGTCATCCAATCACATTTCATACACAACATTTACTTTATATTTTATTTGGTCATTCATTAAACTATTCAGGACACATGCATCCCACATTCTTCTTTCCTCATTTGGCCACTAAATACACCAATCTTATTACATGCAATAGGATTTATTCCTATTCTACTTTTTACTTCAAATGGTGGGAGTTCCACAGGTTCCCCACTAACTTTCTCATTTTTGCTTGCAATAATTTGCATGTAATAGTAAATTCACATACACATTTCATTATTCCACATATTCTTATTTTCTCAATTAATTCTACATGTCTCCATTCTTCCAAACTCACATATACTTTTACTAAGACTTATATCACTAAAATTTCACTTATTAAAATAATAGTCTAGAATGAATAAAATAATATTTTATTCATCAAATCAATAAAATTGTATTATAACTCTCCCACTTGGGTTCAATACATAAATTATGAGTGTTTGTCCATCACTCACGATAGAAATATTTAAATATTATTTTAATAATATTTTATTAATAAACTATTATTTAATTCCAAAACTTTTCATTTTGCTTCTAGGGTTCCAAAACATTTTAATTTTCCTAGTTTAGCTCCATCGCTTCTTTTCACTCCATAACTATGACTTTAATAAAATATTATTATTTTATTACAAATAAAATATTTTATTCTAAAATATTCCTTTTCTCCTTCACCACTCTTAAACTCCTTAATTGAGCTCAATTGGTCTTAATTTTATCCTTAAAGTCATATTAACCACCATTTCAGATCACTGGGTGCTACAAAAGGCATGAGTGAATATTAATGGACTTTTCATGTCAATGCATTATTTTTGCTTTACTTTTCTAGATGCAAACATCAAATTATGATCTTTTTAAGCAAAACTGAAAAACAATTCCATTAAAATCATTTATAAAGTTTTCAAACTACTTAAAGTGAGAAACAAGGCTTTCAAAAGAATGAGTAACTATAAATGGATATTTCTTATCAATGGATGACTTTTGTTTTATATTTTCTATTACAAACCTCCAATTATGATCTATTTTAACTAGAAATGAAAAAAAAATTGATTTAAAATCAATTTTAAGATTATACAACTATTTAAAGTGAGTAACTAAGCTTTCGAAGGCATGAATGACTCTAAATAGATGTTTCTTGTCAATGGATGGTTTTTTATTAACGTTTCTCAATCTAAACAACAAATCATGATCTGTTTTAACTAAAAACGAAAAAAAAAACAATTTAAAATCATTTATAAGATTTTAAAACTATTTAATGTAACCAACTAGGTTTTCGAAAGAATGAGTGACTATAAATGGACTTTCATAGTCAATGGATTGCTTTTGCTTCATGTTTTTCAATACAAACATCAAATTTTGATCTTTTTAACAAAAAATAAAAAATATTAATTCAAAATCATTTATAAAGTTATACAACCACTTAAAGTGAATGACAAGGCTTTCGAAGACATGAATGACTATAAATAGACTTTTCTTATCAATAGATGATTTTTACTTCATGTTTCCCAATGCAATCAACAAATTATGATATGTTTTATCTGAAAATGAAAAAAAATTCAATTTAAAATCATTTATAAGATTATAAAACCATTTAAAGCGAGCAATTAAGCTTTTGAAGGTGTGAGTGACTATAAATGGACTTTTCCTATTAATAGATTGCTTTCATTACATGATTCTAAATACAAACATCAAATTAAGATCCTTTTAACAAAAAATGAAAAAAATTCAATTCAAAATCCTTTATAAAGTTATAAAACCACTTAAAGTTAGTAACAAGGCTCTTGAATGTATTAGTGACTACAAATTGAGTTTTTTTCTCAACAAATTGCTTTTGTTTTATATTTCTTAATTCAAACATCCAATTGTGATATGTTTTAACTAGAAATGAAAGAAAATTTGATTTAAAATCATTTATAAGATTATAAAATAATTTAAAGTGAGTAACTAACTTTCCGAAGGTATGAGTGACTATAAATGGACTTTTCTTGTCAAAGGATTGCTTTTGCTACACGTTTTCCTATACAAACATCAAATTAAGATCTTTTAACCAAAAATGAAAGAAAATTCAAATCAAAATAATTTATAAAGCTATAAAACCGCTTAAAGCGAGTAACAAGGCTTTCGAAGGCATTAGTGACTATAAATTGACTTTTCTTATCAATGAATTACTTTTGCTTTATGTTTCTTGATGAAAATATCCAATTGTGATCTGTTTTAACTAGAAATGAAAAAAATAAGATTATAAAATCATTTAAAGTGAGTAACTAGGCTTTCGAAGGCATGAGTGACTACAAATGGACTTTTCTAGCCAATGGATGGCTTTTGTTTCATGATTTTCATTACAAACATCCAATTATGATCTATTTTAACTAGAAGTGAAAAAACGTATGATTTAAAATCATTTATAAGATTATAAAACTATTTAAAGTGAGCAACTAAGCTTTTGAAGGTATGAGTGACTATAAATGGAGTTTTTACGTCAACGGATTGCTTTTAGTTCATGTTCCCAATACAAACAATAAATTATGATATGTTCTAACTAGAAATGAAAAAATCTCGACTTAAAATTATTTATAAAATTATAAAACCATTTAAAGTGAGTAACTAGCCTTTTGAAGGCATGAGAGATTATAAATGGATTTTGCTTGTCAATTGATAGCTTTCTCCTTATGTTTCCCTATGAAAACAATAGATTATGATATGTTTTAATCAAAAATAAAAAGAAATTTAATTTAAAATTATTTATAAGATTATAAAACTTTTTAAAGTGAGCGAGTAGATTTTCGAAGGTATAAGTGACTATAAATGGACTTTTCTTGTTAATGGCTTGCTTTCGCTTCACGTTTCTAGGTACAAACATCAAATTATGATCATTTTAACCGAAAATGAAAATAATTTAATATAAAATCATTTATAAAGTAATAAAATCACTAAAAGTTAGTAATAAGGCTTTTGAAAGTGTGATTGACTTTAAATGGACTTTTCTTATTAATGGATAGCTTTTGCTTTACGTTTCCTAATGCAAATAACAAATTATGGCCTCTTTTAACCAAAAATAAAAAAAAATACAATTTAAAATCATTTATAAGATTATAAATCCATTTCAAGTGAATAACTTGACTTTTAAAGGCACAAGTGACTATAAATGGACTTTTCTTGTCAATTGATAGTTTTTGCTTCATGTTTCCTAATGCAAACATCAAATTATGATCTTTTTAATCAAAAATGAAAAAAATTCAATTCAAAATCACTTATAAAGTTATAAAACTGATTAAAGCAAATAACAAGGCTTATCAAAGGCATTGGTGACTTTAAATTGACTTTTCTTGTTAACGAATTTCTTTGGCTTCATGTTTTCCAATGCAAATATCCAATTATGATATGTTTTAACTATAAATGAAATAAATTTTGACTTAAAACCATTTTACAAGATTATAAAACTATTTAAAGTGAGCAACTAGCCTTTTGAAGGCATAAGTGATTATAATGGACTTTTTTTTCAGTAGATGACTTTCGCTACATGTTTCTCAAAGCAAACAACAAATTGTGATTTGTTTTAACCAAAAATAAAAAAAATTTAATTCAAAAACATTTGTAAGATTATAAGATCATTTAAAGTAAGCTAATAGGCTTTCAAAGGCATGGGTGACTATAAATAAAGTTTTCATGTCAATGGATTGCTTTGCCTTACATTTTCTCAAAAAAAACATCAAATTATGATCTTTTTAGCTAATAATGAAATAAAAATTCAATTTAAAATCACTTATAAAGTTTTCAAATCACTTAAAGGGAGTAACAAGGCTTTTGAAGGTACGAGTGAGTGCAAATAGACTTCTTTGTTAGCAGATGGCTTTTGCCTCATGTTTCTCAAAGTAAACAACAAACTATGATCTGTTTTAACCAAAAATAAAAAAATTCAATTTATGATCCTTTATAATATTATAAAATCATTTGAAGCTAGTGACTAGGCTTTTGAAGGCATGAGTGAATATAAATTGACTTTTCTTGTCAAAGGATTGCCTTCACTTCACATTTCTCAATACAAACATCAAATTGTGATCATTTCAACCAAAACTAAAAAAATTGAATTTAAAATCAATTATAAAGTTTTAAACCACTTCAAGTGAGAAACAAGGATTTCGAAAGCACGAGTGATTATAAATAGACTTTTCTTGTCAATGGATGGCTATCATTTCACATTTTCCATTTCAAACATCCAATTATGATCTATTTTAACTAGAAGTGAAAAACAGTTTGATTTAAAATCATTTATAAGATTGTAAAACTATTTAATATGAGCAAGTAGGCTTTTGAAGGTATAAGTGACTATAAATGGAGTTTTCATGTCAACGGATTGCATTTGCTTCGTGTTCCTAGTACAAACAATAAATTATGACTTGTGTTAACTTGAAATGCAACAAATTTTGATTTAAAAGCATTTAGAAGATTATAAAACTATTTAAAGCAAGTAACTAGCCTTTCTAAGATATGAGTGACTATAAATAGACTTCTCTTATCAACCGATGGCTTTTGCTACACGTTTCCCAAAGTAACCAACAAATTATGATCTGTTTTCACTAAAAATGAAAAAGAAATCAAGTTAAAATCAATTATAAGATTATAAAACCTTGTAAAGCGAGAATTGAGGCTTTTGAAGGTATGAGTGACTCGAAATGGACTATGCTTTTCAATGGACTACTTTTGCTTTACATTTTTTATGTAAACATCAAATTATGATCATTTTAACTATAACGGAAAAAAATTCATTTTAAATTCATTTATAAACCACTTAAAGTAAGAAATAAGACTTTTAAAGGCATGAAAGACTATAAATAGACTTTTCTTATGAATGGCCAGCTTTCCTTTCACATTTTCCATTGCAAATATCCAATCATGATCTATTTTAACTAGAAGTGAAAAAAAGTTCGATTTAAAATCATCTACAAGATTATAAAACCATTTAATGTGAGAACTAGGCTTTTCATGTCAACAAACTGCTTTTGCTTCACGTTCTCGATACAAATAAGAAATTATGATTTGTTTTAACTAGGAATGAAAAAAATCTTGACTTAAAATCATTTATGAGATTATAAAACATTTTAAAGTGAGTTACAAGGCTATTAAAGGTATGAGTGACTATAAATGGACTTCTCTTATTAATTGATGACTTTTGCCTCATGTTTCCCAATGCAAATGACAAATTATGATATGTTTTAATCAAAAATAAAAAAATTTAATTTAAAATCATTTATAATATTATACAACCTTTTAAAGCAATCAATAAGGCTTTCAAAGGCATGAGTGACTATAAATGGACTTTTTTTGTCAATGGATTACTTTCACTTCACGTTTCCTAATACAAACATCAAATTATGATCATTTTAACCAAAACTTAAAAAATTTCAATTTAAAATCAGTTATAAAATTTTAAAACCTCTTAAAGTTAGAAACAAGGCTTTCAAAGGAATGAATGGGAAGAAATGGACATTTTTTGTTAATGGATGGCTTCAATTTCATGTTTTTCATTGTAAACATTCAATTATGATCTTCTTTAACTAGAAATGAAAAAAATTTCTATTTAAAATCATTTGCAAGATTATAAAACCATTTAAATTGAGTAACTACCTTTTAAAGGCATGAATAACTATAAATATAATTTCTTGGTCAATGGATTGCTTTTGCTTCATGTTTCTTGATACAAACATAAAATTGTGATCTATTTAACAAAAAATGATAAACAAATGCAACTAAAAATCATTTAGAAAGTTATAAAACCACTTATAGTGAGTAACTAGCCTTTCGAAGGCATGAGTGACTATAAATATATTTTTGTTGTCAATCGATGACTTTCACTTCATGTTTCCCAATGCAAACAACAAATTATGATCTCTTTTAATCAAAATGAAAAATATTTAAAGCGAGTAACAAGACTTTCAGATGCATGAGTGATTATAAATGGACTTTTCTAGTCAATGGATTGCTTTTGCTTCACATTTCTCAATACAAACATCAAAATATGATCTTTTGAATCAAAAAGGGAAATAAAATTCAATTTAAAATCATTTGCAAAATTATAAAACCACTTAAAGTGAGTAACAAGGCATTTAAAGGCATGAGTGATTCTTAATGGACTTTTCTTATCAAAGGATGGCTTTCACTTCACATTTCCCAATGCAAACAATAAATTATGATATGTTTAAATGAAAAATTAAAAAAATACAATTTAAAATTATTTGTAAGATTATAAATGCAATTAAAGTGAACAACTTGGCTTTTGAAGGCATGAGTGAATATAAATAGACTTTCCTTGTCAATTGATAGCTTTCACTACATGTTTCCTGATGCAAATATCAAATTATGATATTTTTAACCAAAATGAAAAAAATTCAATTCAAAATCATTTATAAAGTTATAAAATCACTTAAAGCGAGTAACAAGGCTTTTCGAAAGAATTAGTGAATGTAAATTGACTTTTCTTGTCAATGAATTTCTTTCTCCTCATGTGTCCCAATGCAAACATACAATTATGATCTGTTTTAACTAGAAATGAAACAAATTTTGATTTAAAATCATTTATAAGATTATTAAACCATTTAAAGTGAGTAATTGACCTTTCGAAGGTATGAGTGATTATAAATGAACTTCTCTTGTCAATGGATAGCTATCGCTTCATGTTTCCTAAAGTACACAACAAATTCTGATTTGTTTTAATCACAATTGAAAAAAAATCAAGTTAAAATCATTTATAAGATTATAAAACTTTTTACAGTGGGTAACGAGGCTTTTGAAGGCATGAGTAACTATAAATAGATTATTGTTATCAATTGATGGCTTTCACCTCACATTTCTAATGCAAACAACAAATTAAGAATTGTTTTTATCAAAATTGAAAATAAAATCAATTTAAAGTCATTTATAAGATTATAAAACCATTTAAAGTGAGCAACCAGGCTTTTGAAGGCATGAGTGACTATAAATGGAGTTTTCATATCAATAGATTACTTTTGCTTCACAATCTTGATACAAACAACAAATTATGATATGTTTTAACTATAAATAAAAAAAATCTAGATTTAAAATTATTTATCAGATTATAAAATCATTTAAACCAAGTAACAAGCCTTTTGAAGGCATGAGTGACTATAAAAGAACTTTTCTTGTCAATTGATGGCATTCACCTCATGCTTCTTGATACAAACAATAAATTATGATATGTTTGAACTAAAAATTAAAAAAAATCAATTTAAAATCATTTATAGGATTATAAAACCTTTTAAAGTAAATGACTAGGCTTTCGAAGATATGAGTGATTATAAATAGATTTTTCTTGTCCATGGATTGTTTTTACTTCATGTTTCCTAATGCAAACATCAAATTATGATCAATTTAACAAAAATTGAAAAAAATTCAATCTAAAATCAACTATAAAATTTTAAAACCACTTAAAGCGAGAAGTAAGTCTTTTGAAAGAATCAGTGGCAATAAATAGACTTTTGTTGCTAATGAATGGCTTTTATTTCATGTTTTCCATTGCAAACATCCAATTATGATATATTTTAACTAGAAGTGAAAAAACATTTGACTTAAAATCATTTATAAGATTATAAAAGCATTTAAGGTGAGCAACTAGGCTTTTGAAGACATGAGTGACTATAAATGGAGTTTTCATGTCAACAAATTGCTTTTGCTTCACATTCTCGATACAAATAACAAATTATGATCCGTGGTAACTAGAAATGAAACAAAATTTTTTTTGAAATCATTTATAAGATTATAAAACCATTTAAACCGACTAACTAGGCTTTCGAAGTCATGGGTGACTATAAATATACTTTTCTTGTCAATGCAAGGCTTTTGCTTCATATTTCTCAAAGAAAATAACAAATTATGATCTGTTTTAACAAAAAAATAAAACAATTCAACTTAAAATCATTTATAAGATTATAAAATCTTTTAAAGCGAGCGACGAGGCTTTTGAATACATAAGTGACTATAAATGGACTATTTTTATCAATGGATTGCTTTCATTTCATGTTTCTCGATACAAACATCACATTATGATCACTTTAACCAAAACTGAAAAAAGTTCAATTAAAAATCAGTTATAAGATTTTAAAACCCCTTACAGTGAGAAACAAGGTTTTTGAAAGAATAAATGGCAATAAATGAACTTTTCTTATCAATGGATGGCTTTCATTTCATGTTTTAAAATCATTTATAGGATTATAAAACCATTTAAAGTAACTAACTCGACTTTTGAACGTATGAGTGACTAGAAATGGAGTTTCACGTCAATTCATGGCTTTTGCTTCACGCTTCCTTAAGTAAATAAAAAATTATGATATGTTTTAATAAAAAATAAAAAAATTCAAGTTTGAATCATTTATAAAATCATAAAACCTTTTAAAGTGAGTGACGAGGCATTCAAGACATAAGCGGCTATAAATGGACTTTTCTTTCAATGGATTGCTTTTGCTTCACGTTTCCTAATACAAACATCAAATTATGATCATTTTAACCAAAACTAAAAAAAATCTAATTTAAAATCATTCATAAAGTTTTAAAACACTTAAAGCAAGAAATAAGGCTTTTGAAGGCATGAGTGACTATAAATGGACTTTCTTGTCAATGGATGGCTTTTGTTTCCCGTTGTCTATTATAAACATCCAATTATGATATATTTTAACTAGAAATGAAAAAATATTTCTACTTAAAATCATATACAAGATTATAAAACCACTTAAAGTGAGTAACTAGCCTTTCACAAGCATGAGTGACTATAAATGTACTTTCTTAGTCACTGGATTGCTTTTGCTTCACATTTCTTGACACAAATGTCAAATTATTATTTTTTTAATCAAAAATGAAAAGCAAATTCAATTTCAACTCATTTATAAAGTTATAAAACCACTTATAGTGAGTAGTGAGCTTTTCGAAGTAATGAGTGACTATAAATGGACTTTTCTTGTCAATGGGTGGGTTTTGCTTAATGTTTCTCAATGCAAGCAAAAATTATGATCTCTTTTAACCAAAAATGAAGAAAAATTCAATTTAAAATAATTTATAAGATTATAAAAACATTTTAGGCGAGTAACAAGCCTTTCAAAGGTATGAGTAACTATAAATGGACTTTCTTGGTCAATGGATTAATTTTTTTTCACATTTCTCAATACAAAGATCCAATTATGATCTTTTGAATCAAAAATGAAAAGAAAAAGTTTAATTTAAAATCACTTATAAAGTTATAAAACCACTTAAAGTTAGTAAGAAGGCTTTCAAAGGCATGAGTGACTACAAATGGATCTTTCTTGTCAATGGATCCCTTTCGCTTCATGTTTCCCAATGCAAATAACAAATTATGATACGCTTTAACCAAAAATGAAAAAAATACAATTTACAATCATTTATAGTATTATAAATCCATTTAAAGCAAACAACTTGGCTTTTGAAAGCATTAGTGACTATAAATAGACTTTTCTTATCAATTGATGGCTTTCACTTCACATTTTCCAATGCAAACATCAAACTATGATCTTTTAACCAAAAATGAAAAACATTCAATTCAAAATCATTTATAAAGTTATAAAACAGCTTAAAGCAAGTAACAAAGCTTTTTGAAGGAACTGGTGACTATAAATTGACTTTTCTAACCAGCAAATTTCTTTTGCTCCATGTTTCCCAATGCAAAAATCGAATTATGATCTGTTTTAACTAGAAATGAAACAAATTTCGATTTAAAATCATTTATAAGATTATAAAACCATTTAAAACATGTAACTAGCCTTTCAAAGGCATAAGTGACTATAAATGGACTTTTCTTGTCAATAGATGGCTTTCACTTTACGTTTCTTAAAGGAAACAATAAATTATGATATGTTTTAACTGAAAATATAAAAAAAATTTAAGTTAAATAATTTATAAGATTATAAATCTATTTAAGAGCGAACAACTTGGCTTTCAATGGCATCAGTGACAATAAGTGAACTTTTTTTGTCAATTGAAAGATTTTGTTTCACATTTTCCAATGCAGATATCAAACTATGATCTTTTTAACCAAAGATAAAAAAAATTCAATTCAAAATCATTTATAAAGTTATAAAACCGCTTAAAGCGAGTAACAAGACTTTCTTAGGCATTAGTGACTATAAATTAACTTTTTTCATCAATAGATTACTTTCACAACCTATTTCGCAATGCAAATATCCAATTATGATATATTTTAACTAGAAATAAAACTACTTTTGATTTAAAATCACTTATAAAATTATAAAAACATTTAAAGCGAGCAACTAGCATTTCAAATGCATAAGTGACTATAAATGAACTTTTTTGTCAATGGATGGTTTTCGCTTCATGTTTCTAGTAGCAAACAACAAATTATGATCCATTTTAACTCAAAATGAAAAACAAATTCAATTGAAAATGATTTGTAAGAATATAATTCCATTTAAAGTGTGCAACTAGGCTGTCGAAGGCATAGGTGACTATAAATAGAGTTTTTATGCCAATGGATTGCTTTCGCTTCACTTTTCTAGATACAAACATCAAATTATGATCTTTTTAACAAAAAATAAAAAAGTCAATTTAAAATTATTTATAAAGTTATCAAACTACTTAAAATAAGCAACAAGGCTTACGGAGGCATGAGTGAGTATAAATGAACTTTTCTTGTCAATGGATGGCTTTCACTTCATGTTTCCTAATGCAAGCAACAAATTATGATATGTTTTAAGCAAAAATGAAAGAATTCAATCAAAAATCATTTATAAAATTATAAACCATTTAAAGAGAGCAACTAGTCTTTTAAAGGAATGAGTGACTATAAATAGACTTTTCATATTAATGAACTACTTTTGCCTCACTTTTCTAGATACAAACATCAACTTATGATCTTTTTAACCAAAACTGAAAAAAAAATACAATTTACAATCATTTATATAGTTTTCAAACCACCTAAAGTGAGAAATAAGGCTTTCGAAGGAATGAGTGACTATAAATGGATATTTCTTGTCAAGAGATGGCTTTCATTTTAGATTTTCCATTGCAAACATCCGATTATGATCTATTTTAAAATGATTTAAAATCATTTATAAAATTATAAAATTATTTAAAGCGAGTAACTAGGCTTTCGAAGGTATAAGTGACTCTAAATAGACTTTTCTTGTCATTGGATGGCTTTTCCTTCATGTTTCCTGATGCAAATAACAAATTATGATCTGTTTTAACTAAAAAAGAAAAAGATTTAATTCAAAATCATTTATAAGATTATAAAACTATTTAAAGTGAGAAACAAGGCTTTCGAAGGCTTGAATGACTACAAATGGACTTTTCTTGTTAATGGATGGCTTTCGTTTCACGTTTCCTGTTACGAACATCCAATTATGAAAAAAATTTAGGTTTAAAGTCATTTATAAGATTGCAAAACCATTTAAAGTGTATAATAAGGCTTTCGAAGGTGTCTCCCATTATGAACATCCAATTATGAAAAAAATTTAGGTTTAAAGTCATTTATAAGATTGTAAAACCATTTAAAGCGTATAATAAGGCTTTCGAAGGCGTGAGTTACTATAAATGGACTTTTCTTATCAATAGATGGCTTTTGCTCCATGTTTCCCATTGCAAACAATAAATTATGATCTATTTTAATGAAAAATGAAAAAACAATTCAATTTATTATCATTTATAATATTATAAAACTATTTAAAGCGAGCGACTAGGCTTTCGAAGGCAAGAGTGACTATAAACGGGCTTTTTTTGTCAATTGATGCCTTTCGCTTCACGTTTGCTGATGCTAACATCAAATTATGATCTTTTAAATCAAAATTGAGAAAAATTCAATTTAAAATCATTTATAAAGTTATCAAATCACTTAAAGCAAGTAGCAAGGCTTATGCAGGCATGAGTGAGTGCAAATGAACTTTTCTTATCAATGGCTAGCTTTCGCTTCACGTTTTCCAATGCAAACAATAAATTATGATCTATTTTAACCAAATATGAAATAAGATTCAATTTGTTATCATTTATAAGATTTTAAAACTATTTAAAGTGAGTATTTAGGCTTTCGAAGGCAAAAATGACTATAAATGGACTTTTCTTACTAATGGATTGCTTTCACTTCACGTTGACAACAAATGGATTTTTCTTGTCAATGGATGGTTTTACTTCACGTTTCTCGATGCAAATAATAAATTATGATATGTTTTAACAAAAAATGAAAAAAATTAAAATTAAATTTAAAATCATTTGTAAGATTGTAAGACCATTTAAAACATGCAACTAGCCTTTCAAAGGCATAAGTGACTATAAATGGTCGTTTGATGTGAATGAATTGCTTTCACTTTAGTTTTCCCAATACAAAAATCAAATTACGATCTTTTAACCAAAACTCAAAATAAAATTCAATTTAAAATCATTTAGAAAATTATCAAACCACTTAAAGCAAGAAATAAGGCTTACGAATGCATAAGTGACTACAAATGGACTTTTCTTGTCAATGGATGACTTTACTTCATGTTTCTCGATACAAACAACCAATTATGATCTATTTTAACTAAAAATGAAACAAATTCAATTCAAAGTCATTTATAAGATTATAAAATAATTTAAAACGAGCAAGTAGGCGTTGAAAGGAATGAGTGACTATAAATGAACTTTTCTTCCCAATGGATTGCTTTCACTTCATGTTTTCTAATACAAACATCAAATTATGATCTTTTTAACCAAAACTAAAATGAAATTTCAATTCAAAATCATTTATAAAGTTTAGAACCACTTAAAGCAAAAAATAAGGCTTTCGAAGACATGAGTGACTATAAATAGAATTTTCTTGTCAATGGATGGCTTTCGTTTCATGTTTTCCATTGTAAACATCCAATGATGGTCTATTTTAGCTAGAAATGAAAAATAAGGTTGATCTAAAATCATTTATAAGATTATAAAACTATTTAAAGCAAGTAACTAGGCTTTTGTATGCATGAGTGCCTATAAATAGACTTTTCTTGTCAATGGATGGCTTTCACACCACGTTTTTGCTGGGTGAGGGTTGATCATGCATCAAATACAAATAAGCATAGCAAAAATAAATTTAAGATTAAATTATGCCTCACCATCCTAGGATTTCTTTCATGCCAAATTGAGTACGAAATTAAATTATAAATAAAATATATATGTATGATCATATCAAGTTTACCTTAATAACGAAGGTTGATGAATCCTTTGTTACACCACCGATTTGCCTTCAAAGAGCTCAACCACCTTAGCCCGGTTGTTGCAAACCAAAGCTGTCCAAGGAATCCTTGTGCAGCCTCTAATAGTGATCCACACTAATGAATTAGAAAACCCTTCTTTAAAGATTGGGAGTGCTATGACTTAAAACAAGTAACAAGGCTTATGATGGCGTGAGTAACTACAAAGGGACTTTTCTTGTCAATAGATTGCTTTTGCTTCATATTTCTTGATGCAAAAAGCAAATTAAGATTTGTTTTAACCATAAATGAAAAAAAAAATTTAAAATCATTTATATGATTCTTAAACCATTTAAAGCGAGTAATAAGGTATTTGAAGGCATGAATGACTATAAATAGACTTTTCTTGTCAACAGATTACTTTTACTTCATGTTTCTCAATATACACAAAAAATTATGATCTTTCTAACAGAAATGAAAAAAAAATTCAATTTAAAATCATTATAAAGTCATAAAGACACTTAAAGTGAGTAACATGGCTTTCGAAAGCATGAGTGACTATAAATGGACTTTTCTTTTCAATGGATGGCTTTCACTTCATGTTTCCTAATGCAAACAACAAATTATGATTTGTTTTAACAAAAAAAGACAACTTGAAAATCATTTATAAGATTATAAAATAATTTAAAGCGACAAAATAGGCTTTCAAAGATAAAAATGACTATAAAAGGACTTTTCTTGTCAATGAATTGCTTTTGCTTCATGTTTCCTGATGCAAACATCAAATTATGATCTTTTTAACCAGAACTAAAAAAAATTTCAATTGAAAATCATTTATAAAGTCTTAAAACCAATTAAAGCGAGACTAAATAGACCTTTCTTGTGAATGGATAGCTTTTGTTTAATGTTTCCATATGCAAACAAAAAATTATGATCTATTTTTTAAAAAAATGAAAAACATTCTAAATTAAAATCATTTGTAAGATTATAAAACGTATAAACGGAGCAACTAGGCTTTCAAAGGTATGAGTGACTATAAACAGACTTTTCTTGCCATTAGATTGCTTTCGCTTCACATTTCTTGATATAATCATCAAATTATGATACTTTTAACCAAAACTAAAAAAAATTCAATCTAAAATCATTTATAATGTTTTAAAGCTACTTAAGGCTTTCAAATGTATGAGTGACAATAAATAGACTTTTATTGTCAATGGATGACTTTCATTTACATTTTCCATCGCAAACACCAAGTTATGATCTAATGAAGTAGAAATGAAATAATTTTAATTTAAAATCATTTATAAGATTATAAAACAATTTAAAGTGAGTAATTAGGCTTTTAAAGGCATGAGTGACTATAAATAGACTTTTCTTATAAATGGATGACTTTTGCTTTACATTTCCCAATGCAAATAACAAGTGAGAACTATTTGAACCAAAAATGAAAAAAAAAATTCAATTCAAAGTCATTTAAAAGATTAGAAAAAAATTTAAGGCAAGTAAGTAGGCTTTCAATGGCATGAGTGACTATAAATGAACTTTCCTAGTCAATGGATTACTTTTGTTTCACGTTTCTTGATACAAACATCAAATTATGATCTTTTTAATTGAAAATGAATAAAAATTGAATTTAAAATCATTTATAAAATTATAAAACTACTTAAAGGGAGTAACAAGGCTTTCGAAGGCGTGAGTGATTGTAAATTGACCTTTCTTATTAATGGATGACTTTCACTTCACATTTCCAAATCCAAACAACAAATGATAAAATAGTTCAACCAAATATGAAAAAACGACAATCTAAAATTATTTATAAAATTATAAAACCATTTAAAGCAAACAACTAAGTTTTTGAAGGCATTAGTGACTATAAATGAAAATTTCATTATAACACCCCATACCCTCGTATAGAAGCAATACGACCTTATTGATAGGACAAGGGTGAATTGAAGCTAAATTAAGTGTGAAAGAGTGGAGACGGGTGGAAGGAATATTTTGAAATAAAATATTTCATAAGTGAGAAAATAATAATAAAATAATAATATTTTATCAGTGTTGAGTTAGCAAAGTTAAAAGGTGATTTGGAAGTGAACTGGGGTAAAGTGAGGCACTTTGAGACCCAAGGAGACAAGTAAAGAATTTTAAAATAAAATAATATTTTATTAATATAAAATATTAAAATAATTTGAAGCCGGAATGAGTCACATCTTGCGAGAGATAGGTTAAGTCTAACTAGGGGAGACCAAAAATAGAGTTTTTTGATGACATGAATAAAATAATATTTTATTTATATTATATTATATTATTTAGATAAAGAGATTATTGGTCACATGCAAAATTGGATGAAAAGAAAATAATTAGTCATGAAAAAATGAGGTTATATGGAAGATTGGCATATGCATGTGACAATACTTTTACAAGCAAAAGATGACATATAAAGGTGTAATCTTCGTGGGGAACATGTGGGACCCCTGCACCATGTGACAAATAAAAAGGAAGGAGACAAATGCAAAATGTGAAATATGCATGTGAGTTTACTAGTTAAAGAAAGGATAGAGAATTTTTGCATGATGGACACTTGGTGGCAATGTTGGACTAAAAGAAAGGAAATATATATGCATGTAATGTTGTTGGCTAAATAGGAGGCCAAATGAGAAATAATGTTGGAGAATGCATGAAAGACTATTAGACATAAGTAAGGTGGATGAAATGGAAATGCATTAAGAATGCATGAAGATAGATTACAGAATGAATATGGATAATAAAGAAAAATATTTGACCAATGTGGAAGAAAGGAAATTGGTGCAAGAAAACTTATTGGTTGGCAAATGGCCAAATGACAATATAAGGTGAATATGTGCATGTAATTTGATTGGATAAGTTGTGGACCAAATAAATAGCACAATTTCAAAGTGTAAAAGAAATGAGAATTATCCTTGGAAAGCTTGTGAGAATCGACCATTGTGAGAGAATAGAGAAAGAACTTAGTTCGTGCAAACTCGACCGAAAAGAGAGAAAGAAAAGAGTGGAAAGAAGAAATCAAAGAAGGGCTCAATTTTGAAGAAGATCGAAAGAAACTATGGGGTTTCCTTCCTCTATCTTGTAGAGTTTTGATATATTACCACCTAAAGAGTCCTCAACATTCAAGAGAGAAACCATGGAGTGTTGAT
>NW_018397285.1:231998-248028 GCF_002168275.2 Theobroma umbraticum
AGCTTGGTTTCAAGATACAAGAGAAACAAGGTAAGAATTGTGGTTTTAGCTTGAATATTCTTTGAAAATGGGTTAGTAATAATGAGAAATGCTTTGTGGCAACAAAGATTATATTGATTGGAAAGGATATAGTTACATTCATCTAACTAAACTATTGTGAATGGTGGATTTGAAGTATAAAGAAAAAAGGTGAGTATAATCTTACATTTTAATCCTACTGTTGATAGGAAATCTTGGGAATTTAATTGTGAGTTGTTGTGGTAGCTTGATGGTTAAAGCTTTGGAAGAATATTGAAGTTGCATGCAAAATCCAAGCCATCACAAAGGTAAGGCATGAAATTTGAAATGATTGTGCGATGCCTTAAGTATGGTTAGGAAAACATTATACTATTGAAAGCTTGAAAAAGACATTGTGGACATATGTCGTTTTGAAAGATTTCAAAAGGTTAAGAATGTTGGTGTAATATGAGTAATATTGGTGCAACATGAATGGACACTGATATTGTGCTTGGTGGCACCATGTTAAATGTGAATAATGGTGCATATAAGCTTAGAAATTACTTAGAGAAATAAAATTTATAGTTGCTACCATATATGTGATTAATAGTATGAAAATAATAGTTTGAACATGACAAATGTTATTATAAAGATTGAAACAGGCATTTGAAGTCATTAACAAGTTGTTGGGTTTATGTAATTCAAAGTTTATAGTAAGGATTTAGGGTAAACGGTTATCTCTTAAGAATGAAAGATTAAAGTATAGAATTAAATGCGAATCGTAAGTGTAGAATATAACGGTAGCAAAGCGTATTAAATGTATTGGATTGAAATGATGTCAAGAAGTTGACAAAGCAAGGATTATTACTGTAAGCATAAAGTAAGCATTTGAGGAAATATCAGTGGTGGAGTAGCATCACATCTTGCAAGTTGCTCTTGTAATTCTTGAACTTGAAAATGTAATTCTTGAATCTCGATCTCATGATCATCTCATTGATGATTCTGACATCGTGGCGGCATTTTATTGTATGGTGATGACAATGTGATGATGTAAAAACAAAGATAATGATATAACTATACAGCAATAAAAGAAATAGAATTACCCAAACAATGAGTATCAAAACTTGACAGTGAGCCTGAACTATGCAACGAACAATAATCCTCCCACTCTAATACCAAACTGATGCCAAGGCATTGTAAAAGACACTTAGGCGTTGTGAGAGACACCAATCGTGGCATGGTTAAAAACCCCACTAAGGTGAATCACCAATCTTAGAAAGGTTGAAAACCCGACTAAGGTGAAAAATAGCAGAAATCCCACTTTGGTTGGCTAGGCCAAAGATACTAAAACTTCTTACTATTTAAAAAAAGCCTAGAAAAATAAGCACTCCTACATAAGAAAATATTATTTATTAACTCTCAACTTGAATGTCAATAATAACTAAGCTTAAGGGTCCTATTTGTAGTATTATAGGCCCACATCCTAATAAAACTCTACTGCTAGTTGTCTAATACAATTAGAATAATTAACAAGAGATTTAAATAAAATAAGTGTTCTATTCCTAAATAGAACATAACTAGCTTCAAGTCTTAATACAAGTAAAAGAAGAATTCTATTATACCTATAGTTTCTAAATCAACTAAAATTAGCAAAATCTAAATTAAATAAAATAAAATTCTAAATGCTCTTACTTCAGAGGGTCCACGGGTTGATTATCTATGACTACCTACTCAAGAGTCTCGAGAGTTTTTAGACTCGTACTCTTTCATATGGTGGAGAGATATTATTTTTTTACAACTTCTCTTTTTAATTGAAAGCTTTCAGTGCTTTATATGTTGATCATGAATTGATGTATGTGGATGTACTTGGTTATTTTTACATGCCACAAGGTTTGGAGCCTACATGTTTTTATACGACCATTTGTATATAAGAAGGAAATAAATGATTTTGGCCATTAAAATCTGTTTTACTATGTTTTGATTTCAGCATTGTTTGCTAAGGAGAGTACTACACTCTGATTTTTCACAGCATTATTTTTACAAGGCATAAATACCGTATTTGTTATTTGGTTTTATAAGGTTATCATTTTATACTCTGGTTTTTCGTTCAAATTGTCTACTTTAAGCTTGTTTCCCATCTACGCCCGCTCATGGAGCTGATGATCACTGAGTTTGTGAGACTCACCCCCTTACCTATTTTTTTGCAGATAAGTGATTGACCTAGCATGCATTCATCAGCACATATTGTCCACCACGGATAGGTAAAGGCATCTCATAGCACTTTATTCTAAGTCACTTTACTACTAAAGGTCGAGTCGTTCATAGTGTATTTTGTATTGTAAATAGACACTTGTGTTAATGCAAATGTACATTTGGAGATTATAAACTTTAATGTATTTATACAATAATGTGGAATAAAAATTTCATCGATTTGTCTGACTTTTTGTTTTAAGTATATTACAAAGAGTTACACGGTTCAAAGCGATTACATAAATTGATGGAATGAATATAACGTATTAACAAAAGTTTCAATTAAAGCTTGTTTTAGACTTGGCAGGTTTTCCAACAAGACTTGGATGTCGGTAGCGATCGAGGAGCGATCATTACATTCATGCCAATGGATTGTTTCCGCTTCACTTTTCTAAGTAATAACATGAAATTATGATCTTTTTAACCAAGTATGAAAAAAAATCAATTTAAAATTATTTATAAAGTTATCAAACCACTTAAAGTGGGTAACAAGGCTTATGAAGGTATAAGTGACTACAAATGAACTTTTCTTATCAATAGATGGCTTTTGCTTCACTTTTCCTAATACAGCCATCAAATTCTAATATGTTTTAACAACAAATGAAAAGTAATTCAATTTAAAATCATTTATAAGGTTTTAAAAGTACTTAAAGTGAGAAACAAGGCTTTTAAAGGCATAAGTGTCTATAAATAGACATTTCTTCTCAATGGATGGCTTTTGTTTTGCATCTCCCATAGTAAAATCCAATTATGATCTATTTTAACTAGAAATGAAGAAAACATTCAATTTAAAATGATTTATAGAATTATAAAACCATTTAAAGTAAGTAATTAGGCTTTTGAAGGCATAAGTGACAACAAATGGACTTTTCATGTCAAGGATGGCTTTTGCTTCATGTTTTCCAATGAAAACAACAAATTATGATCTGTTTTAACAATAAAAAATCAATTTAAAATCATTCGTAAGGTTATAAGATCATTTAACATGAGCAACTAAGCTTTCAAAAGAATTAGTGACTATAAATTGACTTTTTTAGTGAATGGATTGCTTTCACTTCATGTTTTTCAATGCAAGCATCCAATTATGATATGGTTAAATAGAAATGAAAAAAATTTTGATTAAAAATCACTTATAAGATTATAAAACTAGTTAAAGTGAGTAATTAGCCTGTCGAAGGCATTAGTGACCAAAAATGGACTTTTTTTGTTAATAGATAGCTTTCTCTTCTTGTTTCCTAATACAAACAACAAATTATGATTTGTTTTAATTAAAAATGAAAAAAACTTGCTTTCATATCATTTATTAAATTATAAAACTTTTAAAGTGAGCAACTAAGCATTCATAGGGATGAGTGGCTATAAATAGACTTTTCTTGTCAATGGATGTCTTTCATTTCATGTTTCTAGACTTTGCTGGGTGAATTGATGAGTGGCTATAAATATTTTTACCATGATCCAATTAGAACTGGGTGAATTGATAAAAATAAACATTGTATTCCTTCTTCTTAGAATTCTATTGGCCCAAGAATCACCTCATTTGGAGTTGTTTAGGGAGAGATATGGTCAAAATACTGAAACATATACCAATGAAGTCATCGCCATACTTGCACTGATTTTCATCAAATGAGACTTTTTCATCAATTTCCTACAAAAGCCATAAGAGAAAACAATAATAACTACTCTTAAAGTAATTTAAAACAAAACAATATAAAATTTAACTAAAATAACTTAAATTGGTCACTTAACAAGTAATCAAACTTAAACTAGAAAAACACCTAAAATGTTAAAATCTGAACTTAAAATTTCAAAGATCTAGCTACTTAAGCCCCCAAAATGTGTCAAAACAACTCTATATAATATGGTTATTACATATATAAGACTATAAAATCATTTAAAGTGAGTAACTAGGCTTTCAAAGGCATGAGTGGCTATTAATGGACTTTTCTTGTTAATAGATTACTTTCATTTTATGTTTCTAGATACAAACATCCAATTATGATCTTTTTAACCCAAAATTTAAAAAAATCAATTTAAAAACCATTTATAAGACTACAAAATCATTTAAAATTTGTATCTAGGTTTTTAAAGGTATAAGTAACTCTAAATGGAGTTTTCTTGACAACGAAATGCTTTTGCACCATGCTTCCCAATGCAAATATCTAGTTATGATCTGTTTTAATCAAAAATGATAAAAAAATTCAATTTAAAATTGTCTATAATGTTATAAAACCACTTAAAGCGTGTAACAAGATTTTTGAAAGCATGGGTGATTATAAATTGACATTTTTTGTTAGTGGATGGCTTTCTCTTCATGTTTCCCAATGCAAGCATATAATTATGGTTTGTATTAACAAGAAATGAGGAATATATTTTGATTTAAAATCATTTATAAGACTATAAAACCATTTAAATTGAGTAGCTCGGCTTTTGAAGGCATGAGTGACTACAAATGAAATTTTTTGGTCAATGGGCGACTTTCACTTTATGTTTCATAATGCAAACATCAAATTACGATCTATACAAAAATGAGAAAATTTTAATTTTAAAATATTTATAAGAGTATAAAATCATTTCAAGCGAGTATCTAGGCTTTCGAAGGCATGAACGACCATAAATAAACTTTTCTTGTCAATGGATGGCTTTTGCTTTACATTTCCTGATAGAAACTATAAAATCATTTAAAGCGAGTAATTAGGCTTTTAAAGGGATAGTTGACTATAAATAGACTTTTCTTGTTAATGAATGCCTATTGCTTCACATTTCCCAGTGCAAACTTAAAATTATAATCTATTTTAACCAAAAATTAAAAAAATCTAATTTAAAATCATTTATCAGATTATAAAACCACTTCAAATGGGTAATAAGGTTATTGAAGGTATGAGTGACAATAAATGAACTTTTCTTGTCAATGGATGACTTTTGTTTCACGATTCTTGATGCAAATAACAAATTACAATCTATTTTAACCAAAAGTTAGAAAAATTCAACAAAAAATCATTTATAAGATTACTAAATCATTTAAAGCAAGTAAGTAAGCTTTCGAAGGTCTAAGTTAAAATAAATGGACTTTTTTTGTTAATGGATGACTTTCGCTTTACGTTTCCTAATGCAAACATCCAATTATGAACTATGATAATCAAAAATAAAAAACATTTTGATTTACAACCATTTATAAGACTATAAAATCTTTTAAAATGAGTAACTATGCTTTCGACGGCATGAGTGACTATAAGTGGACTTTTCTTATCAATGGATGACTTTTTCCTCACATTTTCTAATGCAAACATCCAATTATGATCTATGATAACTAAAAATCAAAAACATTTTGATTGAAAATCATTTATAAGACTATAAAACCTTTTAAAGTAAGTAACTATGCTTTCAAAGGCATGAGTGACTAGAAGTGAACTTTTGTTGTCAATGGATGATTTTTGCTTCATGTTTCCTAATGCAAACATCCAATTATGATCTGTGATAACCGAAAATAAAAAACAGTTTGATTTAAAATCATTTATAAAACCATAAACCTTTTAAAGTGAGTAACTATGCTTTCCTAGGTATGATTGAATATAAATGGACCTTTCTTGTCAATGGATAGCTTTTGCTTCATGTGTTCTGATGCAAACAATAAATTACCATCTATTTTAACCAAAAATTAAAAAAATTAAAATCAAACTCATTTGTAAGATTATAAAATTATTTAAAGACAATAACTAGGCATTCAAATGCCTAAGTGACTATAAATGGACTTTTCTTATCAATGGAGTGCTTTGCTTCACGTTTCTCATTGCAAATATCAAATTATGATATGTTTTAACTAAAAATAAAAAAAAATTCATTTTAAAATCGTTTATAGCAATATAAAACCATTTAAAACAAGCAATTAGTTTTTCGAACGTATGAGTGACTATAAATGAACTTTTCTTCTCAATGGATAGCTTTCGCTTCACGTTTTCCTATGCAAACATCAAATTATGATCAATTAACCAAAAATAAAAAAATTTCAATTCAAAATCATTTATAAAGTTATTAATGGATGGCTTTTCTTATCAATGGATGGCTTTCGCTACACGTTTTTTGACAGAAACAACAAATTATGATATGTTTTAAAAAAAATGAAAAGAAATTCAACTTAAAATCATTTATAAGATTATAAAACTACTTAATGTGAGTAACTATAATTTCAAAGGCATGAGTGACTATAAATGGACTTTTCTTATCAATGGATGACTTTTGCTTTGCGTTTCCAAATGCAAAAAATAAATTATGATATGTTTTAACCAAAAATAAAAAAAATTTAACGTATAAGATTATAAAACTACCTAAAGCGAGCAATTATGTTTTCGAAGGCATAAGTGATTATAAATAGACTTTTCTTGTCAATGGATGACTTTTACTTCACGTTTCCCAATGAAAAGTTCAAATTATGATTTGTTTTAAGTAAAAATCAAAAGCAATTCAATTTATAATTATTTCTAAGATCATGAAAGCATTTCAAGTGAGCAGTTAGGCTTTCGTAAGCATGAGTGACTCTAAATGAACTTTCTTATCAATGAATTACTTTCGCTTTATGTTTAACCAGATGAACATCAAATTATAATCTTTTTAACCAAAAATGAAAAAAAGATCTAAATTTAAAATCATTTAGAAAGTTATAAAACTACTTAAAGCAAGTAACAAGGTTTTCAAAAGGATGAGTGACTATAAATGAACTTTTCTTGTCAATGGATGACTTTCGCTTCAAGTTTTCTGATGCAAATAAAAAGTTACATTTAATTTTAACCAAAAATTATTCAACTTAAAATTATTTATAAGATTATTAAACCATTTAAAGCAAGTAACTAGGTTTTCGAAGGTATGATTGACTATAAATAGACCTTTCTTGTCAATAGATGGCTTTTACTTCATGTTTGCTAATGCAAATAACAAATTATGATCTATTTTAACCAAAGCTTAAAACAAATCAACTTAAATCGTTTATGAGATTATAAAACTATTTAAAGAAAGTAATTAGACTTTGAATGGCATTAGTGACTATAAATAAACTTTTTTTTTTCAATGGATGGCTTTTGCTTCATATGTTCTGATGCAAGCAACAAATTACAAACTATTTAAACCAAAAATTAAAAAAACTCAAGTTAAAATCATTTATAAGATTATAAAACCATTTAAAACAAGTAACTAGGCTTCTGAAAGCATAAGTGACTAGAAGTGGACTGTTTTTTGTCAATGGATAGCTTTTGCTTCACGTTTCCCAATGCAAACAAAAAATTGTGATCTGTTTGAACCAAAAAGGAAAAAAATTCAATATAAAATTATTTATTAGGTTATCAAACCATTTAAAATGAGTAACAAGGCTTTTGTAGGCATGGTTGACTATAGATCGACTTTTCTTGTCAGTGGATGGCTTTCGCTTCACAATTCCTTATGCAAATAACAAACTACGATCTGTTTTATCAAAACATGAAAAAAATTAAATTTAGAATCATTTATAAGATTATAAACCATTTAAAGTGAGCAACTAGGCTTTTGAAGGCATGAGTTACTATAAATTGATTTTTCTTATTAATGGATTGCTTTACTTTACATTTCCCAATACAAATATGAAATTATGATTTTTTTTAACCAAAGATGAAAAAAATTCAATTTAAAATTACTTATTAGAGTATAAAACCATTTAAAGCAAGTAACATGGCTTTCGAAGGGATAAGTGACTATAAGTTAACTTTTCTTGTTAATGGATAGCTTTTGCTTCATGTTTCCCGACGTAAACAACAAATTATTGCCTGTTTTAACTAAAAATTAAAAAAATTTAATTTAAAATCATTTATAAGATTATAAAACCACTTAAAGCAAGTAACTATGCTTTTCAAGGCATGAGTGACTGTAAATGGTCTTTTCTTGTCAATGGAAGGCTTTTGCTTCACGTTTCTCAATGAAAAAATCAAATTATTTTCTATTTTAACAAAAGATGGAAAAAGAAATTCAATTGAAAATCATTTATAAAGTTATAAAACCACTTAAAGTGAGGAATAATGCTTTCGAAGGCATGAGTGACTATAAATGGACTATTCTTGCCAATGGATGGCTTTCTCTTCATGTTTCTTAGTGTAAAAATTAAATTATAATCTCTTTTAACCAAAAAGGAAAGAAAATTTAATTTAAAAATAGTTATAAGATTCTAAAACCTTTTAAAGCGAGCAATTGGACCTTTGAAGGAATGACTGACTATAAATAAACTTTTGTTGTCAATAGATAGCTTTTGCTTGACATTTCTTGATATGAACAATAAATTATGATTGGTTTGAACCAAAGATGAAAAGAAATTCAATTTAAAATTATTTATTAGACTATAAAACCATCTAAAGTGAGTAACAAGTCTTTCGAAGGTATGAGTAACTATAGATAGACTTTACATGTCAATGGATAGATTTTGATTCACGTTTCCTAATGTAAATAACAAATTATGATATGTTTTAATCAAAAATTAAAACAATTCAACTTAAAATCATTTATAAGATCATAAAACTATTTAAAGCAAGTAACTTGACCTTAGAAGGCAAGAGATACTATAAATAGACTTTCTTATCAATAGATGCTTTCACTTCATGTTTCCTAATGCAAAAATCAAATTACTTTCTGTTTTACCCAAAAAAGAAAAAAATTCAATTTGAATACATTTATTAAGTTATAAAACCACTTTAAACCGAGTAACAAGCCTTTCAAAGGCATGAGTGACCATAAATAGACTTTTCTTGTCAATGGATGGCTTTTGCTTCAGGTTTTCCAATGCAAACAATAAATTATGAACTGTTTTAACCAAAAATAAAAAATAATTCAATTTAAAATCATTTATAAGATCATAAAATCATTTAAAGCGAGCAAAAAGGTTTTCAAAGACATATGTAACTATAAATAGACTTTACTTGTAAATGGATTGCTTTTGCTTCATGTTTTTCAATACAAACATCAAATTATGATCTTTTAAGCCATAAATAAAAAAAATTCAATTTAAAATCATGTATAAGTTATAAAACTTCCTAAAACAGGGTAACAAGGCTTTCAAAGGTAAGCGTGACTATAAATAGACTTTTCTTGTTAATGGATGGCTTTCGCTGCACATTTCCTAATGCAACAATAAATTATGAGATGTTTTAACTAAAAATGAAAACAATTTAATTTAAAATCATTTTTGAAGTTAGAAAAACTACTTAAAGTGAGTTACAAGGCTTTTAAAGGCTTGAGTGACTATAAATAAACTTTTCTTGTAAATGGATGGCTTTCACTTCATATTCCTCTATGCAAACATGAAATTATGATATGCTTGAACCAGAAATGAAAAAAAAATTAATTTAAAATCATTTATGAAGTTATAAAACCACTTAAAGTGAGTAACAAAACTTTCAAAGGCATGAGTGACTATAAATAGACTTTTCTTATCAGTGGATGGCTTTTGCTTCATGTTCCTAGTGCAAACATACAACTATGAACTGTTTTAACAAAAAATTAAAAAAAATTGATTTAAAATCATTTGTAAGATATAAAATCACTTGAAGCGAGTAATAAGTCTTTGGAAGGGATGAGTGACTATAAATTGTCTTTCTTACCAATGGATGGCTTTTGCTTCATGTTTCTTAGTGCAAACAACTAATTATGTTCTATTCTAACAAAAAATTAAAAAATAATTCAATTTAAAATTATTTATAAAGTCATAAAACTATTTAAAGTGAGTAACTAGGTTTTCGAAGGTATAAATGACTAGAAATGGACTTTTCTTGTACATGGATCGCCTTCACTTCATGTTTTTCGGTACAAACATCAAATTATGTTCTTTTTAACTAGAAATGAAAACAATTCAATTTAAAATCATCTATAAAGTTATAAAACCTCTTAAAGCGGGTAACAAGATTTTCGAAGGCATGAGTGACTATAAATAGACTTGTCTTGTCAATAGATGGCTTTCGTTTTACATTTTCCAATGCATGCAAGAAATTACGATTTGTTTTAACCAAAAATAAAAAAAATTAATTTAAAATCATTTATAAGATCGAGCAACTATGATTTTCAAGGCATGAATGACTATAAATGGATTTTTCTTATCAATAGATGGCCTTCACTTTACGTTTCCTGATGCAAAAATTAAACTTTGATCTAATTTTAACCGTAAAACTGAAGAAAAAAATTCAATTTAAAATCATTTATAAAGTTATAAAATTGCTTAAAGTGAGTGATAATGCTTTCTTGTCAATTGATGGCTTGCGCTTCATGTTCCCAGTATAGGCATCATATTATGATCTATTTTAAATAGAAATTAAAAGAATATTGATTTAAAATCATTTATAAGATTATAAAACCATTTAAAGCAAATGAGTAGGATTTCGAAGGTATAAGTGACTATAAATGGACTTTTCTTATCAATAGATGGCTTTCACTTTAAGTTTCTTGATGAAAACATCAAATGTTAATCTGTTTTAACAAAAAATGAAAAAAAATTCAATTTCAAAATCATTTTCAACGTTATAAAATCATTTCAAGCGAGTAACTAGGCTTTTGAACATATGAGTGACTATAAATTGACTTTTCGTATCAATAGATGGCTGTTGTTTCATGTTTCCTAATACACACCTCCAATTATGATCTGTCTTATCCAAAAATGAAAACATTTAGATTTAAAATCATTTATAAGACTTTGAAACCATTTAAATCAAGTAACTAGGTTTTCAAAGGCATAGCTAATTTGCTGTCAATGGGTGGTATTCGCTTCACGTTTCTGGTTCAAACAACAAATTATGATCTGTTTAATGCAAAAGTGAAAAAAATTCAATTGAAAATCATTAATATGATTTTAAAACCATTTAATGCAAACAACTATGCTTTCAAAGGCATGAGTGACTATAAGTGGATTCTTCTAGTCAATTGATAGCTTTTGCTTCATGTTTCCCAACACAAACATCAAATTATGATCCTTCTTAGCCAAAAATTAGAAACAAATTCAATTTAAAATCATTTATAAAGTTATAAAACAACTTGAAGCGAATAATAAGGGTTTCAAAGACAAAAGTGACTATAAATTGACTTTTCTTATCAACGGATGGCTTTCGCTTTGTGTTTCCCAATGTAAACAACAAACCATGATCTGTTTTGAGTAAATATAAAAAACATTCAAATTAAAATTATTT
Source organism: Theobroma umbraticum (assembly GCF_002168275.2). Lineage (NCBI taxonomy): Eukaryota > Viridiplantae > Streptophyta > Magnoliopsida > Malvales > Malvaceae > Theobroma > Theobroma umbraticum. The sequence goes on from NW_018397285.1 coordinate 243,425, forward strand.
ATAAAGTTATAAAACCACTAAAAGCAAGTAATAAGGCTTTTGAAGGCATAAGTGGTTATAAATGGACTTTTTTTATCAAGGAATAGCTTTTACTTCACGTTTCCAAATACAAACAATAAATTATGATATGTTCTAACATAAAAGGAAAAAAAATCTATTTAAAATCATTTATAAGATTGTAAACCGTTTAAAGCAAGCAATTAGGCTTTCGAAGGCATGAGTTACTAGAAATAGACTTTTCTTGTCAACGGAGTGCTTTTGCTTCACGTTTTGCAATACAAACATTCAAAACAAAAATTCAAAGATAAAAAAATTCAATTTAAAATTATTTATTAGATTATAAATGGGTGGTATTCGCTTCACGTTTCTAGTTCAAACAACAAATTATGATCTGTTTAATGCAAAAGTGAAAAAAATTCAATTGAAAATCATTAATATGATTTTAAAACCATTTAATGCAAACAACTATGCTTTCAAAGGTATGAGTGACTATAAGTGGATTTTTCTAGTCAATGGATAGCTTTTGCTTCATGTTTCCCAACACAAACATCAAATTATGATATTTCTTAGCCAAAAATTAGAAACAAATTCAATTTAAAATCATTTATAAAGTTATAAAACAACTTAAAGCGAGTAATAAGGGTTTCAAAGAAAAAAGTGACTATAAATTGACTTTTCTTATCAACGGATGGCTTTTGCTTTGTGTTTCCCAATGTAAACAACAAACCATGATCTGTTTTGAGTAAATATAAAAAAAATTCAAATTAAAATCATTTATAAAGTTATAAAAGCACTAAAAGCAAGTAATAAGGCTTTTGAAGGCATAAGTGGTTATAAATAGACTTTTCTTATCAATGAATAGCTTTTACTTCACATTTCCAAATACAAACAATAAATTATGATATTTTCTAACATAAAATGAAAAAAAAATCTATTTAAAATCATTTATAAGATTGTAAACCATTTAAAGCAAGCAATTAGGCTTTCAAAGACATGAGTTACTAGAAATGGACTTTTCTTGTCAACGGATTGCGTTTGCTTCACGTTTTACAATACAAACATTCAAAATGAAAATTCAAAGATAAAAAAATTCAATTTAAAATTATTTATTAGATTATAAAACCATTTAAAGCGAGCAACTATGATTTCGAAGGCATGAGTGACTATAAATGGGCTTTTCTTGTAAATGGATGGCTTTCACTTCATCTTTCCTAATGCAAAATCAAATTTTAACCTATTTTAACTAAAACTGGAAAAAGAAATTCAATTGAAAATCATTTATAAAGTTATAAAATTGCTTAAAGTGAGTGATAATGCTTTCGAAGATATGAGTGATTATAAATAGACTTTTCTTGTCAATAGATGGCTTTCGTTTCACGTTCCCAGTACAGATATCCAATTATGATATGTTTTAAACAGAAATTAAAAGAATTTTGATTTAAATCATTTATAAGACTATAAAACCATTTAATGCGAGTAACTACGCATTCGAAAGTATGAGTGACTATAAATAGACTTTTCTTTTCAATTGATGGCTTTCGCTTCACATTTCCTGATGAAAACGTCAAATTTTAATCTGTTTTAATGAAAAATGAGAAACATTCAATTTTAAAATTATTTACAAGATTATAAAACTATTTCAAGAAAGTCACTAGGCTTTTGAAGACAAGAGTGATTATAAATAAACTTTTCTTGTCAATAGATGCAACGCCCCATAACTTCACATAGGAGCCAATATGACGTTATTAACAAGACGAAGGGTCAATTCATATAAATCTAAGCGTTAAAGAGTCGTGACGAATGAAAGAAATACTTTGAAATAAAATATTTCACATGCGAGAAAATAGTAATTAAATAATAATATTTTTATCGAGAATGAATTAGTAAGTCAAAAGGTGATTTGGAAGTGAACTGGGGCAAAGTGAGACATTTGGAGTCTTGAGGAGACAAGTGAAAAATTTAAGAATAAAATAATATTTTGTTAATAAAATAATATTAAAATATTAATATTTTAACTGTTATCGAAATTAGTCATGAAAGAGGATTATATGACTAATCTAAGTGGGGGAGAAGAATTAAGAAAGATTTTGAAGAAAAATGACATTAGTGGGGACCGTGTGTCTTTGTTATATGGAGCAAAAGCGGGTAAGTACATATTTAAATATTATGATGATATCTTGATAAGGTACAAATTTTATACTTTATATGTACATGTAAAGGAAGGAAAATAGGAGAAAATTGGAGTTTAAGAAATGTTGGAAGGACCAAATTGTAAAGGATGAAAGTTTGGAGGATCACACGGTAAATAAAGAAGAGTTTGAAGACTTATGTGCAAGTTTTGACATTTAAAGTTAAATGAGAATTTACTAAATAAGGAAGGTTAAATTATGTGGAATGTGAAATATATATGTGAATTTACTATTACATGGGAATCATAGCATGTAAAAAGGAGAAGTTGGTGGGGGACATGTGGGACCCCCAACATGTGAAGAAAAAAAAAAAAGTTAAGTTTATTTACATGTAATGTGATTGGTGCATTAGGTGGCCAAACAAGGAAAGTAAAATGTGGGTTGCATGTGACTTGAATGGTTGAATAAATGGCCAAATAAAATGTAAAGTGAAGCTTGTGCATGAAATGTTATTGGGTGATAAGGTGGCATTAAAAGGAAATGAAAATAGAATGCATAGAAATACATGTGGAATGAAATGGGAATGAAACAAATCTAAAGAGAACACCATGTGGACCAATGCATGGACAAGGCAATGTAACCTTGCATGCACAAGCCACCAATGAGAGGTGGTGTTAATAACAAAGAGAAGAATTGATTGACTTGACATGTAAAGAGAAAAAAATAATGGACAAAGAATGGACAATGGAGGTGGTGGGTGAAAGGGTTTCAAAAGCCTTTTTACCTTGTGATTTTAACCACATGATAGTAATAGGAAAATGACAAAATGACCAAACCTTGGGCAATCTGCCCATGAGAGAAGAAAAGAAAGGAAATTTGAGTGTGGGGAACTTGGGAAAATTCGCCCACACCAAGAAATGGCCAAATGACTTTGCCTTGAGTCAGCCCGAACCCTTGGAAAGAAAAAAAAGAAAGAATCGGCTTGGAAGCAAAGAGAAAAAGGAAGAAAAGAGAAAGAAAGAAAAGAGAAAGAAGGAAAAAAGACAAGGAAGGTTTGGCCTAGTGGTTCCAAGCTAAGGAAGGTAAGTAGAACATTAATTTTGGTTATGAATTTCTTGAGGAAATGAGTTGGCAATTTTGTGAAAATGTTGTGGCAGCAAAGGTCTTCCAAGAATTAAAAGAAATAGATGCATGCATGTAGGTGGATCCTGGAATGTATGGTGATTTTGAGCTAGACAAGCATTGGGTAAATATTTTGGTCTTGAAATCACAAGTAAACAAGAGAAATGAGATGTGTGCTAATTGCATATATTTGTGGCATCAATGATGACCATGGATGGGAGGAAATTGTGAACCATATATGGAACTCAAGCTAAAACTTAGTGGTGAGCATGCAATGTGTGTAAATTGTGTTGTGTTGTTTATGAACGGTTGATAGTATATGGAATGCTTGTTAACATGCTTGTGATTGTGGTTGATAAAAAATATGAAATTTGGTTAAAGAATCATTAATCAAGCTACTGTCCATATATGTGTATGATTAAGCATACTGAGTTTAATTTGTTACTAAGAAAGTTTGTCATAGTGGCATGCCAGACTAGGTAATGAGTGATTGAAAAGAAGAGTTAGCTAGATATGTAGTTGAATCAATAGTGACGTAGCATCCCTCTATTGTAAAGTAAGTAGGGAGTGTCGATTTCAAAATTTCCATGCTATATATACATTGCTATACGATTACTTGATGTGTCGATTTACTTTAAATGCAATTTGTGGACAGCACGAGCTGGTAGATATCTTAGGCAATTATAGATGCTAAAGTATTTGAAATTGTTTGGCTATATGTAAATGAGTTATATACATAGAAAATTTTGAAAACTGAAAAACAAGCTTTTTACGACAATTTCTATCCAAATGTGCCTTATTGATTGTGTAATGTGCATTCATGAATGAATTTCATACTCACCCTACTGATTTGACATCTAAACCTCATGCAAAAGGTTTATAATGTAAAGTCTTATAAAAAAGGGGTTTTATCATGTTACTGTGGTCGGTATTCTAAAAATGATTTGAAATGATCCTTTGAAAACCTGATTTGGCTTTTAAGTGGTTTTACTCAACCAGGAGATTTAAGAGTAGGCTGAATGTCACATTGGGATAGTGTGACCCTTGTGCACAAGTGAGCTCTAGCTAGAGAACCATTGGGTCACTGACGGGCTGTTAGACATGGCTGGGGTCATGGTCTGTGATATACCTAGCAAGGCCACAGGTTGTTATATGTAGCAAGGCCACAAGTGATATTCACGGTTGCGATCGCTTGATTTCTCTGATGTCGGCCAACATCGTCTTGACTGCCATAGCATGTGGGAATCCGGTGGAACAATGCTCCCGAATTGTTATTACGTGGAAATGGGTCCATGGGTTGATATTTACGATTACCTACTCGAAACTGATATCTCTTTAGGTTTTCAAACATGA
>NW_018397285.1:248038-255147 GCF_002168275.2 Theobroma umbraticum
ATGGTGAGAAATACTAGTTTTTCTATAGCTCCCCTATTTGATTAAAAGCTTTCAATGCTTTATTTATTGATTATGAATTAATGACATTGTATTTAATACCTCAGGGATGAGATGATTTATGAGCTTGTGTAAAAGCTTTAATATTGTTGATTTCATGGGAGCATGTGTGCCTATGTTAGTCTGATTTTAAGTAAAGGACATTAAGTGATTTCGATGATAAAAATCTTTCTCTCACACTGGTTTTAAGACAATGATGGTTAAATGATTTCTTGCATAAAAATCCTTGGTTTTATATGTAAGGCTAAATGATTTCTTGCATAAAAATCCTTGGTTTTATATGTAAGGCACAAATGTCCCATTTTCTTTTAAATGGATTGTATGTTCTTATGTTTTTATATATTCAAATCTTCTGCCTTGGCTTGTTTGCCATCTGCTCCTTAGTCATGGAGTTGATGATCACTGAGAATGTGAGACTCACGCTGTTATCTTCTGTTTGTACATAAGTAATCAGCTCAAGTGCATTGCTCAACACCTTGAGACTTACTGCAACATAGGTAATGGCATCTCATAGCACTTTATTTTGAGTCACTCCACTGCTAGAGGTCGAGTCATTCTTAGCTTGATGTATTTGTAAGTAGTGTCAATGTAACTGCACAGTTAAATACTATAGACTCTAATGTATTCTTCCAATTATGATGAATAAAGGATAAGATGGTCTATTATGATTTAAGTTCAATTCTTATTACAAAGAGGAATATGGTTCAAAGCAATTTCATGAATTGATGGCATAATAACTAAAGTTTCAATTAAGGCTTGTTCGGGACTTGACGGGTTCTCCCGTAAGACTCGAACGTCGATAATGATCGGGGAGAAGGTCATTGCGGACTTGGTATTAGAGCCTTTGGTTTAACTGAGCCTTAGGAATTCTTGTGTTAGTTAGCAAAGTTGTCAGAGTTAGCGCAGAGTCTTATTTATGGTTTGTGACTGCAGCATAAGTCATAGACAGAAGGTTATATAAACTCCTATTCCTAGTAACCTACCTTTTTATTAACGTCGTATAAAGGTCATAAGTAGCATTGTTGTCCAGGTTTGAGATGCCACCCGAGACGCGAGCTGTTGTTGGAAAGATCTTGAGGTAAAATACTCCTAATGAAAGGCTAATGTACTAACATATCCTTCTAACTAAGGATGGAGGAAGGTGGAGTTGGATATTAGGTCCGTAATAACTTATTCATTTGGTGAAGCTAAAACTTAAGCCCATGATTGTCAATGGGAAGAAATTGGACAATATTGGATTATTATTGAGGGCAATATAAGGGAGTACATGTGATAATGGTAATAAAGGGTGCACTTTGACTGGAATGAATAGTGATTATTGTGATTCACTTGAGGCTTGTAAATCTAAGTATTGAGGAAGGTGTAACCCAATACTCATGTGCACGGAGGTAAGTGCACTATGTTCATTGTGCTTGGCTAGTTATTGTTTCTGCATGATAATAGATTAGTGAGCTTGCTATGCATATATATAAATGATGTTGGCTTCTGAGATATATTATACTTATATATGTGTTGAACATATGTATAGCAACTTAGATGGAGCTGGTTTTGATTTCAATTAAGTGACTATGAAATCTCAAGATTTGATTTAAACTATTATGGTTTATTGTTATAAGTACATGAGTTAGCCCAAGGGTGAACATCGGTGATTGTTATAATTAATGTGTGGTCATGAAGTAAAAGGCTAGTAAACAAATGCGCTCTAAAGATGAGCTTGAATTTTGCTATGCTTAGCATGAAGTTAATGAATTAAAGGACTAGTTGTGGATTTGGTAGCTTAAATTCAAATGACTTAGGAATGTTGATTCTAGTTTAAATGCCATATGGAATTCTATATTTAAGCCTGATATATAAATTGCTTTAAAGATCAATTTAAGAATCTATATGGTTCAGCATGCAACCTATGATATAAATGATTGGTCTTAAATATGAATTCTCCAAAGGTAAGGGAGTTAGAAAATGTCGATTTTTGGATAAGCTCTAAAAGGGAGGTTTTTTTTTACATTTTAAGTTTAGGAAATTTTGATCTTATGACCGCATAGGTGAGATGTAATAATTAAGTAAATTATCCACTTTATAGATGTAATTGGTTAAGGGTTAATGAGTAAAGTCAAGATCTTAACACCGAGTGGTGTAAAATTTGATATTTATGTACCTAAGAGTTATTTGGAGATCATTGCTTAACCAAGTTGCACTAGATGTTATAATAAAGGTATATGATTACTAGTAGTGAAATATGCCCAAAGGATGATTTTGGCATACCACAAAATGTGAAATAGCTATGTTGAGGATAATGTACTAATTGTGTACTTGTGATAGAAAGCTAGTTTTGCAAATTATGGTTTCATGATCATGAAATATATGAAGCTTATCAATATATAAGTATGTACATGAAGTTGTATATTTGGTGATTGACATGCATCATATGGAAGGAGATACCCCATAGAGGGATTTAGCCTAATTGGTGGTTACATGACTATAAGCGTGGCATAAGATTGAGAATGCTTTAACATTTATATGGCGTGTATTGTGAAAGGTCAAAAAGCCACATATACACTAATATGGTCAATAAGATGAATGATGGAGGAAAGCCATTTGGTTGAGAATAATTAAAGTAGTAGCCTTACAGGTAGAAGCATTGCTTGATAAAGTGAAGTTCAGCAACCACAGCCGTAGTGTTGACACTTTTGCATTGTAGTGCTGAAGCCACGAATTTCCAACAACTATAGTGCCGCAGAGTTGAGACCATCCCTTTTCTCGGGAGCAAAAGGTGAATGGCTTAATAATGCAGCATGATGATGAACTTATAAGCCAAATTATGGTTATTGGCCTTGATGATGGGCTTTCATAATTAGAGTTTTAAGTGTTTGAAGAATGTTTATATGAATGAATAGGAAAGTTCCTTATTGTCTCGTATATTGACATATAAGTAAAAAAGGAATTAAAAGTTTTTGAGATGGCCACATTCAAATAAGCTACAATGTGAAGTATTAAGATGAGCACCATGTTGACTAAAGTCAAATCCTAAGAAATAAAGGAGACAAGAGATTAAGCCTTGTTAAGGACCAAGAAAAGAGTGAGTGAAAGGTTAGATGAATGTATGAGACATTGATAAAGTAATGTCAAGACCAAATGATGAAATTATGAATAAAGGATTACCTGATTGGCATAACAAATGAGCTGATATAAAGTAATGCCATGAGGATTTGCAAATATTATCTAGGCATACTTGAAAGAAAAAGGTTAGTAACAAAACAAGGCCAATTATGTGGCATACTAGAAACTTATGAATATAAATTGAGGTATGAATAGATGAGTATACACACAAATATCTTGGAGAATAAGTGCATGCCTTGGAATGAATGTGTTTGAAAGGTTAATGAACAAATAAGTAATTTATTATTTCTAGAATGCATAAAAGATTTGAAAAGGATGTACCAAACTCCATGTGGCAAGAATGATAGTTGATATTCTTTTGGAATATGTTATATGCACAATGACGCATTGTGGTATTTGGAAATTGCTAAAGAGCCTAATAGCTAAGCCACGAGTTAGGTAGTTACATGTTGTGAGACATAAGTTTCAAGTAGGTACTCACAAGAAAATACTCAAGAGAAATCCGCTATGAATCCTATGAAAATGAGTAGTGAATTGTGTGGTTATAAAAAAAAGTTGTAAATTTGAAAATGAACACTTGCGATGACATTGAGAAGCTTTTAAGCAAAATCTTGACTGGAGTTTTGTAATTATAAGTACTAATCGCATAATGGTACAGGAAGAATGATGTTACATTGGTATGAAGGAATAATATGCAGATGATTGAAGGTAATCGTAAATACTAAGTCGGTTAAATGAAAACCTCCAAATGTATTATGGAAATTGGAATTTGGAAATGCATGAGGTATGCATGGCTCAAATGAGCCTAAGTCTTAAGTGACTAATATCAAAATGCAATAAGGATGTAATATACATGTTGAAGGGTATGAAAGATAATTGAGAAATGAGGATGACTTTTGTTTATTTTGGTATTGCATAAGATGCAATGATCATGTAAAGATGAATCTTGAAGAATCGATGAGATTATAAAGCATATATGAATACTAGATTGTAATTCGATGGAAATGACAATTGGCGATTGAGATGTGATTAATGACATTATGATACAAAAGGATATATATAGTATACCAAGACTATTACATATGATTGGGAATGATAAAAAAAAGAGTATAAGCATGTAAATGATGTGAAGTTATGCATAGGCATAATGTGAATCTATAAAGATGACTTAAATGATAATGTATGGTAAGATGTAAGTTAAATGGTAACTTAAACATCCAAAAGAGGAATCTGGAGTTGATTATACCCTAATATTCATGGATTAAACTTAACTTATGGGAATGAAATGGAAAAGTGAAAAGGGGAACATGAACTATGAGAATATGATATTGAATCGTGGTTATGGATGAGAATGTATAAATTGAAATTTAGTTTGAACACATTTGACATGAGAATCCCTACACATAATGATAAATGTTGACATTAAATGTATTTGTATACGTATATGTGGAGATGATTATGTGACCAACTAAAGTGAAGAACTATTCTTAGTGATTTGAGATTTGAACCCAATACGTTTAACAAGTTGCACAGATGATACCATGATAAAAAAATACTATCAGAAATTGAACTATGTTGATATCAGGAAATATTGGAATAATAAGTTAAGGAAAGAGCATCAAGAAAAGGAATATGTGGTGTGGTTCAAGCCCTACAAGATGAATTGATGTGGTTAAGATGTAACAAATAATGAAGTGCTATGTCATAGTAGTATTAGACTCCCCACAAGGCATTAGTGCAATGGATGGAGAATACATGGTGATAGTACTATAATGTAAGTGTTTAGAGAAATTGATTAAGAAAGATAAAATTTAATTATGATAATGATGATCAAAAAGTTCTAAGTCATAATAATGATAACATATGTTTTGAGACAAGTAGGACTAGAACTAATGAAAAGAATTTGATGGAGAATGAAAGAAATACAACTAAAGTTAAAGATTGATAAGTGAGTTATCTTTCTGCATGATTTGAATTGCATTCAATTAAGAATGATGTAGAAGTGTGAATCTTGAACGTGCAAGTAACGAAAAACTAAGAAGATTGGAGTTGCATAAATGCAAGATAAGTATGAAGTATGAGAGAACGAATAACAGATTTGACTTCCTCTAGTGTTGAAAATAAGTACAGGGATAAATAGGGCATGTCTATAATGCCATAAAGTTATGTAGCGGTGACTAGGGATAAGATGAATCGAAATAAAGATGTGGTGATTAGGTACACATAAGTAAGCATGATTTCTGATCAAAATCGGTATGATTGAGACTGAGATGTGTTTAAGGTTTGTAATAGAGATAAAGACATACTTGGAACCTTAGTTGTAAGAGAAAACAAATGCTAAAGGGTATCATTGTTTTGACTCAAGGTGATAAAAGATGTAACTTACGTACTCTAACCTTGCAAAGTGTTCTGGTTGGATTGAAAGTAAGCGACGCGGATAAATCAAATTCCCTTTGAGGAAGGAAACGAAATAAGATCAGAATTCAAGGACAAATTCTTTTTAAGTGGGGGAGATTGTAACATGTCGTACCTTAGCATAGGAGCCAACACTACCTTATTGACAAGACGAAGGGTCGACTGGCATAAATTTTAGTGCTAAAGAGCAGTGACAGGTGACAGAAATACTTTGGAATAAAATATTTCAAACTCAAGAAAATCATAATTAAATAATAATATTTTATCAAGGATGAATTAGCAAGTTAAAAGGTAATTTGAAAGTGAATCAGGAAAAAATGAGACATTAGGAGTCCTCAGGAGACACGTGAAAAATTTTAGAATAAAATAATATTAAAATAATAATATTTTAACTATTGTCGAAATTAGTTATGAAGGAGGATTATATGACTAATCTAAGTGGGGAAGAAGAAGTAAGAAAAGATTTTGAAGAAAACGATGTTAGAGGAGCTCGCGTGTCTTTTTTATATGGAGCAAGAGCGGGTAAATATATATTTAAATATTATGATAACACCTTGATGAGGTGTAAATTTTATATTTTATTTGTATACATGTAAAGGAAGGAAAATAGGAGGAAATTGGAGTTTAAGAAACATTGAAAGGAGTAAATTGTAAAAGATGAAAGTTTGGAGGGTCACACGGTAAATAAAAAAAAGTTTGAGGGCGTATGTGTAATTTTTTACATTTGAAGTTAATTAAATGGGAATTTACTAAACAAGGAAGGTTAATTTATGTGGAATGTGAAATATACATGTAAATTTCCAATTACATACAAATCATAGCATGTAAAAAGGAGAAGTTAGTGGGGAACATGTGGGATGCCCACCATGCGAAGAAAAAGGATAAATAAAGTTAAGTTTATTTGCATGTAATGTGATTGGTGCATTAGGTGGCCGAATCAAAAAAGTGAAATGTGAGTTGCATGTGACTTGAATGGTTGAATAAATGGCAACATAAAATGTAAAGCGAAGCTTGTGCGTGAAATGTTATTGGTTGATAAGATGGCATTAAAAGGAAATGAAATGAAATGCATAGAAATACATGTGGAATGAAATGCAAATGAAATAAATCTAAAGAGAACACGATGTGGACCAATGCCTGGACAAGGCAATCTAACCAAAGGATAAAGGAATGGATAAGGAAAACCTTGCATGCACAAGCCACCAATGAGAGGTGGCATTAATAACCAAGAGAAGAATTGATTGACATGACATGTAAAGAGAAAAGAAAATAAAATAATGGAAAAAGAATAGACAATGAAGGTGGTGGGTGAAAGGGTTTCAAAAGCCTTTGTACCTTGTGATTTTAACCACATGAAAGTAAAGGAAAATGATAAAATGACCAAGCCTTGGGCAATCCTCCCATGAGAGAAGAAAAAAAATGAAATTTGAGTATGGGGAACTTGGGAAAATCCGCCCACACCAAGAAATGGCAAAATGACTTTGCCTTGAGAAAACCTGCACCCTTGGAAAGAAAAAGAG
>NW_018397285.1:255543-256115 GCF_002168275.2 Theobroma umbraticum
GACCATGGATGGGAGGAAATTGTGAACCATATGTGGAACTCAAGCTAAAACCGAGAGGTAAGCATGCAATGCGTCTAAATTGTGCTTTGTTGGTTATGAACGGTTGATAGTATGTGGAATGCTTGTTAACTTGCTTGTGATTGAGGTTGATGAAAACTATGAAATTTGGTTAAGGAATCATTAATCAAGCTGCCGCCCATATATGTGTATGATTAAGCATATTGAGTTTAATTTATTGCTAGGAAAGTTTGTTGTAGTGGCATGCCAGACGAGGTAATGAGTGACCAACAAGAAGCGTTAGCTAGATACGCACTTGAATCAATAGTTACGTAGTATCCCACTATTGTAAGGTGAGCAGGGGGTGTCGATTTTCAAATTTCCATACTATATATATTGCTATACGATTACTTGATGTGTCAATTTACTTTAAATGCTATTTATGGACAGCATAAGCTGGTAGATATCCTAGGCAATTGTGGATGCTACAGTGTTTGAAATTGTTTTGACTATATGTATATGAGTTATTGTCAGTTAAAATTCTACCACGCAAGTATACGTATCGAATAGATAGT
>NW_018397285.1:256215-256316 GCF_002168275.2 Theobroma umbraticum
AAACAAGCTTTTTACCATAATTTCTATCAAAATGTGCTTTATTGATTGAGTGATGTGCATTCATGAATGAATTTCATACTCACCATACTGATTTGACATCT
>NW_018397285.1:256346-260718 GCF_002168275.2 Theobroma umbraticum
AAAAAAAATGGGCTTTTATCATGTTATTGTGATCAGTATTTTGAAAATGATTTGAAATGATACTTTGAAAACCCAATTTGGCTTTTAAGTGGTTTTACTAAACCAAGAGATTCGAAAGTAGGCTAAATGTCACATGGGGATAGTGTGACCCTTGTGCGCAAGTGAGCTATAGCTAGAGAACCATTGGGTCATCGACGGGCTGTTAGACATGGCTGAGACCATGGTCTGTGATATACATGGCAAACCCATGAGTTGTTATATGTGGCTAGGCCACAAGTGATAGTCGTTGTTATGACCACTTAATTTCTCCAATGTTGGCCAACATCATCGAAACTACCATGGCATGTGGGAATCCGATGGAGCAATGCTCTCGGATTGTTATTCCGTGGAAGCGGGTCCACGGGTTGATATTTATGATTACCTATTTGAGAGTAATATGCCTTTGGGTTTTCAAACATGACTTCTTTCACATGGTGAGAAATACTAATTTTTCCGCAGCTCCCCTATTTGATTAAAAGCTTTCAATGCTTTATTTATTGATTATAAATTAATGACATTATGTTTAATACCTCGGGGATGAGATGATTTATGAGCTTCTGTAAAAGCTTTAATAATGTTGATTTCTTGGAAGCGTTCGTGATTATGTTAGTCTGATTTTAAGTAAAGGACAGTAAGTGATTTCAATGATGGAAATCTTTCTCTAAAACTGGTTTTAAGACAATGATGGTTAAATGATTTCTTGTATAAAAATCCTTGGTTTTATACGTAAAGCACAAATGTCCCATTTGCTTTTAAATGGATTATATTTTCTTATGTTTTTATATATTCAAATCTTCTGCCTTGGCTTGTTTCCCATCTACGCCCTACTCATAGAGTTGATGATCACTGAGTCTGTGAAACTCACCCCTTTATCTTCCTTTTGCAGATAAGTAATCAGCTCAAGTGCATTGCTCAGCACCTAGAGACTTGCTGCAATATAGGTAATGGCATTTCATTGCACTTTATTTTGAGTCGCTCCGCTGCTAGAGGTCAAGTAATTCTTAGCTTGATGTATTTGTAAATAGTGTCAATGTAAATGCACAGTTAAAAACTATAAACTCTAATGTATTCTTCCGATTATGATGAATAAAGGATAAGATGACTTATTATGATTTAAGTTCAATTCTTATTACAACGAGGAATACGGTTTAATACAATTTCACGAATTGATGGCATAATGACTAAAGTTTCAATTAAGGCTTGTTCGGGACTTGGTAGGTTCTCCCGTAAGACTTAGACGTCGGTAACAATCGGGGAGAAAGTTGTTACAGTAGATGGCTTTTGCTTCATGTTTCTTGATGCAAAAATTAAATTATGATATGTTTTAACCAAAAAATGAAATAAAATTTAATTTAAAGACATTTACAAGATTATAAAATCGCTTAAAGTGAGCAACTAGGTTTTCGTAGATATGAGTGACTATAAATGGACTTTGGTTGTCAATGGATGGCTTTCGCTTGACATTTTCCAATACAAACAACAAATTATGATCTCTTTGAACTAAAGATGAAAGATAAATTCAATTTAAATTATTTATTTGTTTATAAAACCATTTAAGGCAAGTAACAAGGCTTTCGAAGGCATGAGCGACTGTAGATGCACTTTACATGTCAATGGATAGCTTCTGCTTCATGTTTCCTGATGTAAGCAATAAATTATGATCTGTTTTAATAAAAAAATAAAAAATTAAGCTTAAAATCATTTATAAGATTAGAAAATCATTTAAAATAAGTAACTTGAGTTTAGAAGGTAATAGTGACTATAAATGGACTTTCTTAATAATGGATGGCTTTCACTTCATGTTTTTCAATACAAAAATCAAATTACAATCTGTTTTACCGAAAAATAAAAAAAAATCAATTTGAATACCTTTATAATGGTATAAAACTACTTAAAGCAAGTAATAAGGCTTTTGAAGGCTTAAGTGACTATAAATGGACTTTTCTTGTCAATGGATGGTTTGTGCTTCACGTTTCCCAATGCAAACAACAAATTTGATCTGTTTGGACCAAAATTCAAAACAATTTAATCTAAAATCATTTATATCATCATAAAACCATCTAAAGCAAGCAGCTAGATTTTCGAAGGCATGAATGACCATAAATGGATATTTTTGTCAATGGATAGCTTTCGTTTTATGTTTGAATAAAAAAGAAAAAAAGTTCAATTTAAAATCACTTATGAAGTTAGAAAAATCATTCAAAAAGAGTAACAAGGCTTTCGAAGGCATAAGTGGCTATAAATGACCTCTTTTAGTCAATGGTTAGCTTTCGCTTTGCATTCCTCAATGTAAACATCAAATTATGATCTGCTTGAACTAGAAATGAAAAAATATTTAATTTAAAATAATTTATAAAGTTATAAAATTACTTAAAGAAAGTAACAAGGCTTTCAAAAGCTTGAGTGACTGTAAGTAGACTTTTCTATTTAATCGATGGCTTTCGCTTCAAGTTTCCAATGCAAACATTCAATTATGAATTGTTTTAACTAAAAATCAAAAACATTTTGATTTAAAATCATTTATAAGGCTATAAAACCATTTAAAGCAAGTAACTAGGCTTTTGAAGGAGCTAGTGACTATAGATGGACTTTACATGTCAATGGATAGGTTTCGCTTCACGTTCCCTAATGCAAACAATATATTATGATCTATTGTAATCAAAAGTTAAAAAAATTTAGCTGATAATCATTTATAAGATTATAAAACCATTTAAAGCGAGTAACTTAACTTTAGAAGTCAAGAGTGACTATAAATGAACTTTCATTATCAATGGATGGCTTTCACTTCACGTTTCCCGATGCAAAAAAATCAAATTGAAATCAATGATAAAGATATAAAACCACCTAAAGCAAGTAACAAGGGTTTTGAACACATGAATGACTATAAATGAACTTTTTATTGTCAATGGATAGCTTTTGTTTCATGTTTCTCAGTGCAAACAACTAATTATGTTCTGTTTTAACAAAAAATGAAAAAAATTTCAACTTGAGATGATTTATAAGATCATAATACTATTTAAAGTGAGTAATTAGGTTTTCGAAGGCATGAGTGACTACAAATGAACTTTTCTTGTAAATGGTGTAATGAGCACTCCTTGATCGCAACTGGCATTCAAGTCTCGCGGGAGAACCCGCCAAGTCTCGAACAAGCCTTACTTAAAACATTAGTCATTGCCTCATATTCATACCATCAATCTATAAAATCATTTCAATCCATAAAACTCTTTGTAAAAAGAATTGAACAATGATCTTTATAAATTGAATAAACCTTTATTCTACATAATCGTAAAAGATAATACATCAAAAATTATAATCTCCAAATGTACATTTGCATTGACACAATTGTCTAATTTCATAACAATTTACATTATGACAACTCGACCTCTAACAGTGGAGCGACTTGAAATAAAGTGCTATGACATGCCTTGACCTATCTGCGGTGGATTGAAATTACCGATGACTACACACTAAGCTAATCACTATTTGTAAAAGGGAAATAAGGGGGGTGAGTCTCACAGACTCAGTGATCATCGACTCCATGAGCAGGGCATAGATGGGAAACAAGCGTAAGGCAGATAAGTTGAATGATAAAACCGGAATATCAAATCATAGTTGTAGGAAACCAAATAATAAGTAAGATATTTGTGCCTTGTAAAAGTAATGACGTAAATCATAATACAATATTTCATTTGGCAAAATGGTGCCGAAAACAATGTTACGAAACCAAGTTCAAACATCAAAAACATTGCTTGCCATACAAATATGAATAACGATATAAAGTATGCACGCTCCGAAAATGTGGCATGTAAAGAAATCAAGTGTATAGCCACGTAAAACATCTCATATTCGTCAATTAAGCAATGAAAGCTTTTATTCATAATAAGGGATCTATAAAGAAATCTCAAATCTCCACCATACAAAAGAGTATGCGTCGAAAACTCACAAGGCTCTGGAGTAGGTATCCAGAGGTAAGTATAGTAATCACTTGTGGACCCATTTTCACGTAATAACATCCAAGAGCTCTACTCCACTGGATCCCCACAGCCATGGCAGCCTCAACGATGTTGACTGAAATCGGAGAAATCAAACGGTCGCAACCGCGAATACCACCTGTGGCCTAGCCACATATACAACCCTTGGCCTTGCCACGAATATCACAGACTATGGCCCCAACCATGTTTAACAGCCTGTCAGTGACCCAAAGGTTCTCTAGTTAAAGCTCACTTGTGCACAAGGGTCACACTTAACTAAAGTGACAACTGACCTACTCTCGACACTCTCTATTTATCAAAACTATTTTTTAAAAACCAAATCGGGTTTTACAAAGCTTTTC
>NW_018397285.1:260728-260839 GCF_002168275.2 Theobroma umbraticum
TTTCAAATCAAGGTTTGATAACCCCTTTGAAATTATTTTTCAAGTTAAATGGCATGGTGTAATCACTTGTACGAAAATCAACATAAAATCGAAGCTCAAAACTTTGCATTT
>NW_018397285.1:260849-261132 GCF_002168275.2 Theobroma umbraticum
AACAAATGCTTTTAGCTATGCATATCACGTAAAAACACAAGGCATAGATTTTGATACAAACATCGTGAAAGGCTAGTTTGCATGTAATAAGATTGGTGCATTAGGTGGCCAGATGAGGAAAGTGAAATGTAGGTTGCATGTGACTTGAATGGTTGAATAAATGGCCTAATAAAATGTAAAGTGAAGCTTGTTCATGGAGTGTAATTGGAGGAATAAAGTGGCAAATGAAATAAACCACAAAAAAAAAAGACTACCATGCGAATCAATGCATGAGCAAAGTAAT
>NW_018397285.1:261205-261334 GCF_002168275.2 Theobroma umbraticum
ACAAAGTGAGAAATGGGATGGCATGACAGAGTAGAAAAAAAAAAGAAAATAATGGAAAAAGGATGTGGCCTTGGGCAATCTACCCATGTGTGGGCAAAATGAAAAAGGGAAAGCCATTTTCAAGGTTTT
>NW_018397285.1:261434-261636 GCF_002168275.2 Theobroma umbraticum
GAAGATTTGAATATTAAACATAAGAGTATGCATAAACCAATTGTAATTAAATGAAGCATTTGTGCCTTATTTGTAAAAGTAAGAATTTTAGGGCAACGTATCATTTAATAGTAAATGCATCTAAACTAGTATATAAGTATAAAATTTCCCATCTTTGAAATCATTCAACAACTTTACTCAAACCAATCTGACATAAACACGC
>NW_018397285.1:261646-262771 GCF_002168275.2 Theobroma umbraticum
AAAATCAAGAGTTATCAAAGTGTATACACAAATTCGCAAATCACCTCATACGTGAGGAGTTAAATCTAACATCATAGTATAAATAAGGGAGTTACGAAAAATCTTATAGTTCTCACCATGTGAAAAAATACGTATTGAAAACCCAAAGAGATATCACTCTTGAGTAGGTAATAGAAATAAAGAAGTCATGGACCCACTTCCATGTAATAACATCCGAGACTCCACTCTATCGGATCCCCATAGCCATGGCAGTCTCAACGACGTTGGTCGACATCGAAGAAATCAAGCAATCGCAACCAAGTATATCACTTATGGCCTAGCCATGTATACATATCACAAACCATGGCCTCATCCACCTCTAATAGCCCATTAGTGACCCAAAGGTTCTTTAGCTAGAGCTCACTTGTGCACAAGGGTCACACTTTTCTGATCTAACATCTGGCCTACTCTTAAATCTCTCGATTTGATAAAATCATTTTAAAAACAAATTGGGTACTCAAAAGCTCATTTCAAATCCATTCCAAAAGTACCAATCATGGTAACATGATAAAACCTCTTGGTGTAAGACTTTGCAATGTAAAACCTTTGCATGAATTGTAAATATCAAGTCAGCATGGTGAATATATGTAATTGTTCATAAATGCACATCACAAAAATCAACAAGGCACACTTTGATATAAATCGTGGTAGAAAGGCTTGTTTATCGTTTTAAAATCCTTTACATATATAGTTATACATACATATATACAAAACCTCTTAAACGCATGGCATTCACAAGCTTAAAATTCTACCAACTCATGCTGTCCACAATTTGCATTTAAAGTAAATCGATACATCTATAATCGTATAGCAATATATATATAGTATGGAACTTTGAAAAACGATACCCTTTACTCACCGTACAATAACGGGATACTACGTCGCTATTGACACGGATGCGTATCTAGCTAATTCTACTTGCTAGTCACTCGTTACCTTGTCTAGCACACCACCACAGTACACATCCTCTACTTATACGCTTCCTAGGAATCATTCAAGCTCAATACACTTAATTGTGCTCATACACGATCAACACATAAATCAATAATTCCTTAACCAAATTTTATAGTTTTCATCAACATCATC
>NW_018397285.1:262871-263210 GCF_002168275.2 Theobroma umbraticum
CATTTAATTACAATTGGTTTATGCATACTCTTATGTTTAATATTCAAATCTTCTGCCCTTAGATTGTTTACCATTTACACCCTACTCACAGAGTTGATGATCATTGAGTCTATGAGACTCACCTTTTTATTTCCTTTACAGATAATTAATCGGTTCAAGTGCATTGCTCAACACATCGAGACTAGCTGCAACATAGGTAATGGCATCTCTTTAACTTCCACTCTGAATCGTTCCGCTACATAGGGGTCATGTTGTGTAAACAGTTGGATTCTTAAATTTATTACTCTATCAAAAATGTATCGCTAGAACTTAGAGGTTGTGTAATGAATATTAAGTGTG
>NW_018397285.1:263558-274064 GCF_002168275.2 Theobroma umbraticum
TCTTTTTATTTATAATTATTTATGAGATTATAAATGAATTATATATCGTAATATTGATGAAAATATGTTATCAAAATGATAATTTTTCGTTGATAAGTATTTCAAGTTTTTGAAGGCATGGTAAATTTAAAATGCTCTTTTTATGACAATGGATAGCATCCACGTCATGTTTTCTATTGCAGACATCCAATTATTGTAGGCTTTAGACAAAAACAACAAAGCTTTCAATTCATTCTCGATTTATAATCATTATAAGATTATAAACGAACTATATATATCATAGTATTGATGATAACATGTAATGAAAATGATAATTTATTGATAAACCATTAGGTTTTCAAAGGCATGATAAATGTAAATCTTTTCTTATAAACGGAAAGCATCCACTTCAAGTTTCCTAATGCAAACATTTAATTATGACAGGTTCAACCAAGAATAACAAAGCTGCGTATTTCTTTTTGATTTATATTTCATATATAAAATTATAGATGAATTATATATCATAATATTGATGACAATATATTATGAAAATTATAATTATTCATTAATAAAGTATTTCAGGCTTTCGCAGCCATGATGAACTTAAAATGCTATTTTCTTGTTAATAGATAGCATACACTTTATGTTTCCCAATGCAAACATCTAATTATGATTCGTATAAAGGAAGAACAACAAAGCTTTAATTTTCTTTTTCGATTTATAATTATTTATAAGATTATAAATGAATTATATATCATAATATTGATGATAATATGTTATCAAAATTATAATTATTTATTGATAAACTATTCAAGCTTTTGAAAGAATGATAAACTTTAAATGTTCTTTTCTTGTCAATGAATAGCATTCACCTTATGTTTCCCAATGCGAACATCCAACTATGATAGGTTTTAAACAATAACAATAAAGCTTTCGATTTATAATCATTTATAAGATTAAAAATGAATTACAAATCATAATATTGATGATAATATGCTATCAAAATGATAATTATTCATTGGTAAATAATTTCAAGGTTTTCAAGGCATGATAAACTTAAAATGCTTTTTTGTTGTAAAGGATAGTATCCACTACACATTTTCCAAGGCAAACATCCAATTATGGTAAGTTTTAACCAATAACAACAAAGCTTTTGAATGATATTCGTTTTAGAATCATTATAAGACTACAAATGACTTATATATCATAATATTGATGATAATATGTTGTTAAAATTATAGTTATTCATTAATAAACCATTTCAAGCTTCCAAAGGCATGATAAACTTAAAATGCTATATTATTGTCAATGGATAGCATCCACTTCACGTTTTCGAATGTAAACATACAATTATGATAAGTTTCAGGTAAGAACAATAAGCTTTCCATTTCTTTTTTGATGTATATCATTTATAAGATTATAAAAGAATTATATATTATAATATTGATAATAATATGTTATTAAAATTATAATTATTTATATAAAAACTATTTCAAGCTTTCGAAGATATAATAAATTTAAGCTATTATTTTCTTATCAATAGAGTGCATTCACATTATATTTCACAATGCAAAGATGCAATTCTGATTGTTTTTAACCAAAATCAACAAAGCATTCAATCTATTTTTGATTTATAATCATTTATACGATTATAAATAAATTATATATCATAATATTGATGATAGTATGTTATCAAAATGATAATTTTTCATTGATAAATCCTTTCAAGCTTTCAAAGGCATAATAAACTTAAAATATTATTTTCTTGTCCATGGATAGCATCCACTTCATGTTTCCCCAATGCAAACATCTAATTATGATAGGTTTTAAATAATAAAGACAAAGCTTTCAATTTATAATCACTTATAAGATTAAAAATGAATTACAAACATAATATTGATGATAATATATTATCAAAATGATAATTATTCATTGATAAATAATTTTAAGGTTTTCAAGGCATGATAAACTTAAAATGCTCTTTCTTGTCAAAGAATAGCATCCACTACATATTTCCCAATGCAAGCATCCAATATGGTAGGTATTAACCAAGAATAACAAATCTTTTGATTGATATTCGATTTACAATCATTATAAGATTACAAATGAATTATGTATCATAATATTAATGATAGTATGTTATCAAAATGATAATTTTTCATTGATAAATCCTTTCAAGCTTTCGAAGGAATGATGAACTTAAAATGCAATTTTCTTGTCAATGGATAGCATCCATTTCATGTTTTTCAATGCTAATATCCAATTATGATTGGTTTTAGGCAAGAACAACAAAGCTTTCCATTTTTTTTGGTTTATATCATCTATAAGGTTATAAAAGAATTATATATCATAGTATTTCTGATAATATGCTATTAAAATTATTATTATTTATATATAAACTATTTCAAGCTTTTGAAGGTATGATAGATTTAAAGTACTGTTTTTTTGTTAATAGATAGCATGAACTTCATATTTTCCAATGCAAAGATCCAATTATGATAGCATTTAACTAAAAACAATAAAGCATTGAATTTTTTTTCAATTTATAATCATTTATACGATTATAAATGAATCAGACATCACAATATTGATGATAATATGTTATCAAAATAATTATTTTCCATTGATAAATCCTTTCAAGCTTTCGAAAGTATGATAAACTCAAAATGCTATTTTCTTGTTAATAGATAGCATCCACTTCATATTTCCTAATCCGAACATCCAATTATGATAGGTTTTAACTAATAACGACAAAGCTTTCGATTTATAATCATTTATAAGATTAAAAATGAATTACGAATCATAACATTGATGATAATATATTATCAAAATGATCATTATTCATTGATAAATAGTTTCAAGGTTTTCAAGGCTTAATAAACTTCAAATGCTCTTTTCTTGTCAAGGAATAACATCCACTACATGTTTTTCAATGCAAACATCCAATTATGGTAGGTTTTAACCAAGAATAACAAAGCTTTCAATTGATATTCGATTTACAATCATCATAAGATTACAAATAAATTATATATCATAATATTGATGACAATATGTTATCAAAATTATAATTATTTATTAATAAACTATTTCAAGCTTTCAAAAGCATGATAAACTTAAAATGCTATTTTCTTGCCAGTGAATAGCATCTGTTTCATGGTTTTCAATACAAACATTCAATTATGATGGGTTTTAGGCAAGAACAACAAAGCTTTCTATTTTTTTTGTTGATTTATATCATTTTTAACATTATAAAAGATTATATATCATAATATTGATGATAATATGTTATTAAAATTATAATTATATACATAAACCATTTCAAGCTTATGAAGGCATGATAAATTTAAACTACTATTTTCATGTCAATAGATAGGCATCCACTTCATGTTTTCCAATGCAGAAATCCAATTATGATAATTTTTAACAAAAACAACAAAGCATTTAACTTATTTTTTATTTATAATCATTTATATATTGTAAGTGAATAATATATCACAATATTGATGATAATATGTTATCAAAATGATAATTTTTCATTGATAAATCCTCTCAAGCTTTCGAAGGTATGATAAACTTAAAATGCTATTTTCTTGTCAATGGATAGCATCCACTTGACGTTTCCCAGGACAAACTTCCAATTCTGATAAGTTTGAATTGAGAACAAGAAAGCATTCAATTTATAATCATTTATACAACTATAAATGCATTATATGTTATAATATTGATAATTATATGTTACTACAATGATAATTACTCATTGATAAATCATTTCTAGCTTTTGAAGGCATGATAACATTAAAATGCTATTTTCTTGTTAATGGATAGCATCCACTTCATGTATCTCAATACAAATATCCAATTATGATAAGTTTTAAGCAACAATGACAAAGTTTTTAATTCATGTTCAATTTATAATCATTTATAAGATTATAAATGAATTATATATCACAATATTGATGACAATACGTTATCAAAATTATAATTATTCATTAATAAACCATTTCAAGCTTTCCACAGCATGATAAAGGTAACATGCTCTTTCTTGCTCAATGGATAGCATCCACTTCATGTTTCCCAATGCAAACATCTAATTGTGATAGGTTTCAACCAATAACAACAAAGCTTATGGTTTATAATCAGTTTTCAAGATTAAAAATGAATTACAAATCATAATATTGATGATAATATATTATCAAAATGATAACTATTTGTTGATAAACATTTTCAAGTTTTTCAAGGCATGATAAACTTAGAATACTCTTTTCTTGTCATAGGACAGCATCCACTTCATGTTTTCCAACATAAACATTCAATTATGGTTGCTTTAACCAAGAAAAACAAAGTTTTCGATTGATTTTTGATTTATAATGATTATAAGATTATAATTGAATTATATATCATAATATTGATGACAATATGTTATCAAAGTTACAATTACTCATTAATAAACCATTTCAAGCTTTTGAAGCTATGATAAACTTAAAATACTCTTTTCATGTTAATGGATAACATCCACCTCATGTTTTCCAATGCAAACATGCAATTATGATAGGTTTTAACCGATAACAACAAATATTGCGAATTATAATCATTCATGAGATTATAAATGAATTACAAATCGAAATATTGATGATGTTATGTTATCAAAATGATAATTATTCATTGATAAACCATGTCAAGCGTTCCACAACATGATAAAGGTAAAATGATCTTTCCTGCTCAATGGATAGCATCCACTCCATGTTTCCCAATGCAAACATCCCATTGTGATAGGTTTTAACCAATAACAAGAAAGCTTACAATTTGTAATCATTTTCAAGATTAAAAATAAATTACAAACCATAATATTGATGATAATGTGTTATCAAAATCATAACTATTTGTTGATAAACATTTTCAAGTTTTCCAATGCATGATAAACTTAGAATACTCTTTTCTTATCATAGGACTGCATCCACTTCACATTTTCTAATACAAACATCCAATTATGTTTGCTTTAACCAAGAAAATCAAAGCTTTCGATTGATTTTTGATTTATAATGATTATAAGATTATAATTGAATTATATATCATAATATTGATGACAATATGTTATCAAAGTTACAACTACTCATTAATAAACCATTTCAAACTTTCGAAGCCATGATAAACTTAAAATGCTCTTTTCATGTTAATGGATAGCATCCACCTCATGTTTTTCAATGCAAACATGCAATTATGATAGGTTTTAACCGATAACAACAAACATTGTGATTTATAATCATTAATAAGATTATAAATGAATTACCAATCAAAATATTGATGAAGTTATGTTATCAAAATGATAATTATTCGTTGATAAACCATGTCAAGCTTTCCATAGCATGATTTAGGTAAAATGCTCTTTCCTGCTCAATGGATAGCGTCCACTTCATGTTTTTCAATGCAAACATCCTATTGTGATAGGTTTTAACCAATAACAACAAAGCTTACAACTTATAATCATTTTTAAGATTAAAAACGAATTACAAATCATAATATTGATGATAATATGCTATCAAAATATTAACTATTTGTTGATAAATATTTTGAAGTTTTCCAAGGCATGATAAACTTAGAATACTCTTTTCTTGTCATAGGATAGTATCCATTTCAGGTTTCCCAACACAAACATCCAATTATGGTTGCTTTAACCAGGAAAAACAATGCTTTTGATTGATTTTTGATTTATACTAATTAGAAGATTATAATTGAATTATATATCGTAACATTCATGATAATATGTTATCAAAATTACAATTATACATTAATAAACCATTTCAAGCATTCGAACCCATGATAAACTTAAAATACTCTTTTCAAGTTAATGGATTGGGTCCACCTTATGTTTTCCAATGCAAACATGCAATTATCATAGGTTTTAACTGATAACAACAAACATTGCAATTTATAACCATTCATAAGATTATAAATGAAGTACAAATCGGAATATTGATGATGTTGTGTTATCAAAATGATAATTATTCATTGATAAACTAGTTCAAGATTTCGAAGGTATGATAAACTTAAAATGCACTTTTCTTGTCAATGGATACCATCCATTTCACATTTTCCACTGCAAACTTTCAACTACGAAAGGTTTTAAACAAGAACAATAAAGCTTTTGATTCATTTCAATTTATAATCATTATAGGATTATAAATGAACTATATATATCATAATATTGGTAATAATATGTAATCAAAATGATAACTATTCATTAATAAACCATTTCAAGCTTTCGAAGGAATGATAAACTAAAAATGCTCTTTTCTCATAATGGATAGCATCGACATCGCATTTCCCAATGCAAACATCAAATTATGATGGGTTTTAACTAAGAAAAAGTAAAGCTTTGAATTTATTTCTGATTTAAAATCAACTTTAAGGTCATAAATGAATCATATATCATAATATTGATGATAATATGCTGTCAAAATTATAAGTATTTATTAATAAACCATTTTAAGTTTTTGAAGGCATTATAAATTTAAAATGATCTTTTCTTATAAACTGATAGCATCCACTTCACGTTTTCCAACGTAAACATCCAATTATAATAGGTTTTAACCAAGAATAACGAAGCTGTAGATTTATTTTTGGTTTATAATTATTTATAGGATTATAAACAAATTATATATCATAATGTTGATACCAATATGTTATCAAAATGATAATTATTCATTAAAAGGTATTTCTGGTATTTGCAGCCATGATAAACTTAAAATGCTATTTTCTTGTCAATGGATAGCATCCATTTCACATTTTGCAATGCAAACATCCAATTATGGTAGGCTTTAACCAAGAATAACAAAGCTGTAGATTTATTTTTGACTGATAATCATTTATAAGATTATGAACGAATTATATGTCATAATATTGATGACAATATGTTATCAAAATTATAATTATTCGTTGATAAAGTTTTTCAGGCTTTCGCAGTCATGATATACTTAAAATGTTATTTTCTTGTCAATGAATAGCATCCACTTCATGTTTCCCAATGCAAACATCCAATTATGATTAGTTTTAAAGAATAAGAAGAACAAAGCTTACAAGTTGTTTTCGATTTATAATCATTTATCAGATTATAAATAAATTATATATTATAATGTTGATGATAATCTGTTATTAAAATTGTAATTATTTATTAATAAATCATTTCAAGATTTCGAAGGTATGATAAACTTTAAATGGTCTTTTTTTATCAATGGATAACATCTACTTCATGTTTCCGAATGCAAACATCCAATTATGATAGGTTTTAAACAATAATGACCAAGCTTTCGATTTATAATCATTTATAAGATTAAAAATGAACTATAAATCATAATATTGATGAGAATATGTTCTCAAAATGATAATTATTCATTGAGAAATAATTTCAAGCTTTCGTAGCTATGATAAACTTAAAGTCCTATTTTCTTGTCAATGGATTGCATCTACTTCACGTTTCCCGATTGAAACATCCAATTATAGTTGGTTTTCAGGAAGAACAACAAACCTTTCATTTTTTTTTGATTTGTAATCATTTATATGATTATAAATGAATTATATATCATAATATTGATGATAATAAGTTATCAAAATTATAATTGTGTATTAATAAACTATTTCAAGATTTCGAAGGCATGATAAACTTAAAATGCTCTTTTCTTGTCAATGGATAGCATCATTTCATGTTTTCCAATGCAAATATCCAATTATGATAGATTTTAATCAATAACAACAAAGCTGTCAATTCATAATCATTTATAAGATGAAAAATTAATTAGAAATCAAAATATTGGTGATAATATGTTATTAAAATAATAATTATTCATTGATAAACCATTTTAAGCTTTCCAAGACATGATAAACTTAGAATGCTCTTTTTTTCTAAAAAATAGCATCCATTACACGTTTTCAAATGCAAACATCCAATGATGGTAGGTTTTAACTAATAATAACAAAGCTTTCAATTGATTTTCAATTTATAATCGTTATAAGATTATAAATTAAATTATATATCATAATATTGATGATAATATGTTATCAAAATTATAATTATTCATTAATAAACCATTTCAAGCTTTGAAAGGCATGATAAATTTAAAATGATATTTTCTTGTCTATGAATAGCGTCCACTTCAAACATCTAATTATGATAGGTTTTAAGTAAGAACAACAAAGTTGTTGATTTATGTTTGATTTATAATTATTTATAATATTATAAATAAACTATATATCATAATATTGATGATAATATGTTATCAAAACCATAAGTATTCATTAATAAACTGTTTCAAGCTTTTGAAGGCATGACCAACTTAAAATGCTCTTTCCTTCCCATTAGATAGCATTCACTTCATGTTTCCTAATGTAAACATCCAATTATGATAGGTTTTAACCAATAATAATAAAACTTCACTTTATTAGTTTTATAATTAAAAATAAATTACAAATCATAATATTGATGATAATATGTTATCGAAATGATAATTATTCATTGGTAAACTATTTCAAGCTTTCCATTGCATGATAAACTTAGAATACCATTTCTTGTAAAAGCATAGCATCCACAACACGTTTCCTAATGCAAACATCCAATTATGGTAGGTTTTGACCTAGGACAACAAAGCTTTCGATTGATTTGCAATTTATAAGCACTATAAGATTATAAATGAATTATATATCATAATATTGATGATAATATGTTATCAAAATTAGAATTATTCATTAATAAACCATTCCAAGCTTTTCAAATCATGATAAACGTAAAATACTATTTTCTAGTCAATGGATAGTATCCACTGCACGTTTTTCAATGCAAAGATCCAAGTATGATAAGTTGAAACCAAGAATAAGAAAGCATTCGATTTATGCTCAATTTATAATCATTTATAAGAATATAAATGAATTATAAATCGTAATATTGATGATAATATATTATAAGAAACCGTTTCAAGCTTTTGACGGCATTATAAACCTAAAATGCTATTCTTTTGTTAAATGATAGCACCCACTTGACATACTTAATGCAAATATCCAACTATGGTATGTTTTAATCAAGAACAATAAAGCTTTCAATTTATTTTCAATTTGTAATATTGATGATAATATGCTATCAAAATGATAATTATTCATTGATAAACCATTTCAAGCTTTCGAAGCATTATAAACTTAAAATGCTCTTTTTTCCTCACTTGATGGCATCCACTTCAGCTTTCCCAAAGCAAACATCCAATTATGATAGGTTTTAACCAAGAACAAGAAAACTTTTGATTTATTTTGAATTTATAATCATTTATATGATTATAAATGAATTATATAACATAATATTGATGATAATATGTTATTAAAATGATAATGATTCATTGATAAACCTTTTCAAGCTTTCAAAAGCATGATAAAGTTAAAATCCTCTTTTCTAGTCAAAAGATGACATCTACTTCATGTTTCCCAATGCAAGCATTTAATTATGATAAGTTTTAATTGAGAACAACAAAGCTTTCGATTAATTTTCGATTTGTAATAATTTATAAGATTATAAATGAATTATATATCATAATATAGATGATAATATGTTGTTAAAATGATAATTATTCATTGATAACTATTTCAAGCTTTCAAAGACAAGATAAACTTAAAATGCTCTTTTATTGTCAATGGATAGCTTTCCTATGCAAACATCCAATTATGATAGGTTTTAACCAAGAATAACAAAGCCTTCGACTTGTTTTATTTATAATCATTTATGAGATTTTAAATGAATTATGTATCATAATATTGATGAAGATATGATGTCAAAATGATAATTTTTTATTGATAAAGCATTTCATGTCTTAGAATGCATTATAAATTCTATATGCTTTTTTCATGTCAATAAATAACATCCACTTCATACTTCCCAATGCAAATATCTAGTTAAGATAGGTTTTAACCATGAATAATAAAGCTTTTAATTTATTTTTGACTTATAGTCATTTGTAAAAATAAATATGAATTGTAGATCGTAATATTGATGATAATATGTTATTAAAATGTTAATTTTTCATTGACAAATCATTTCAAAATTTCTAAGGCAGATAAACTTAATATATTCATTTCTTGTCAATGGATAGCATCTACTTCATGTTTCTTAATGCAAACATCTAATTATGATGCGTTTTAATAAAAAACAACAAAGCTTTTGATTTATGTTTGATTTATAATCGTTTATAAGATTATAAATAAATTATATATCGTAATATTAATGATAATATGCTATCCAAAAGATAATTATTCAATGATAAACTATTTCAAGCTTTCAAAGGCATGATTATCTTAAAATCCTCTTTTCTTGTCAAAGGATAACATAATATAGATGATAATATGTTGTTAAAATGATAATTTTTTATTGACAAAACATTTCAAGATTTCCAAGGCATAATAAACTTAAAATGCTCTTTTCTTATGGTAGGTTTTAACCAAGAACAAGAAAGCTTTTGATTTATATTTATTTTTTAATCATTTATAAGATTATAAATG
>NW_018397285.1:274074-296480 GCF_002168275.2 Theobroma umbraticum
CATAATATTGATGATAATATGTTATAAAAATAACATTATTCATTAATAACCCATTTCTAGCTTTCGAAGGCATAATAAACTTAAAATCCTCTTTCTTGCTAATGGATAACATCCACTTCATATTTTCCAATGCAAACATCCAATTATGATAGGTTTTAACTAAGAACAGCAAAGCTTTCAATTCATTTTCGATTTATAATCATTATAAGATTATAAATGAATTATATATCATAATGTTGATGATAATACATAATCAGAATGATAATGATTCATTTATAAACCATTTCAAGCTCTCAAAGGGATGATAAACTTAAAATGCTCTTTTTTTCTAATGGATGACATCCACTTCACATTTCTTAAAACAAATATCCAATTACAATGGGTTTTAATGAAAAAAAATAAAGCTTTTGATTTATTTTTGATTTATAGTCAATTATAAGATTATAAATGAATTATATATTTACAATATTGATGATAATATGTTGTAAAAATTATAAATATTCATTGATAAACAATTTCAAGTTTTCGAAGGCATGATAAATATAAAACGCTCTTTTTTTATAAATGAATAACATCCACTTCAAATTTTTCAATATAAAATTCAATTATCATAGGTTTTAACCAAGAATAACAAAATAGTAGATTCATTTTTTATTTGTAATTATATATAAGATTATAAATGAATTATATATCATAATATTGATGATAATACGTTATCAAAATTTTAAGTATTCATTAATAAACCATTTCAAGCTTTCGAAGGCATGAGAAACTTAAAATGTGCTTTTCTAGTCAATGGATAGCATCCACTTCATGTTTTTCAATGCAAACATCCAATTATGATAGGTTTTAAGTGAGATAAAAAAGCTTTCGATATATTTTTTATTTATAATCATTTATAAATTTATAAATAAATTATATATCATAATATTGCTTATAATATGTTATCAAAATTACAATTATTCATTAATAAAGCATTTGAAGCTGTCGAAGGGGTTGTAAACTTAAAATGTTATTTTTTTTGTCAATGGCTAGAATCGACTTTACGTTTCCTAATGTAAAAATCCAATTATCGTAGGTTTTAACTAAAACAACAAAGTTTTTGATTGATTTTTGATTTATAATCATAATAAGATTATAACTAAATTTTATATCACAATATTGATGATAATATGTTCTTAATATTTTAATGTTTCATTAATAAACAATTTCTAGCTTTCAAAGGCATGAGAAACTGAAAATGCTATTTTCTTGTCAGTGGGTAATATTTACTTTATGTTTTCTACCACAAACATCCAATTATGAAAGGTTTTAAGCAAAACGAACAAAGCTTTCGATTTATTTTCAATTATTTTTATTTATCATATTATAAATGAATTATACATTGTAATATTAATGATAATATGTTATCAAAATTATAATTATTCACTAATAAACCATTTCAAGCTTTCAAAGCATGAAAAAACCTTCAATGCACTTTTTTTTGTTAATGGATAGCATCCACTTCATGTTTTCCTATGCAAACATCCAATTATAATAGGTACCAAAAGCAACAAAGGTTTCAATTTATAATCATTTAAAAGATCCAAAATGAATTTCAAATCATAATATTGATGTTAATATATTGTCAAAATGATAATTATTCGTTGATAACCATTTCAAGCTTTCCAAGTCTAGATAAGCTGAGAATGCTCTTTTCTTATCAAAGGATAGCATCCATTACATGTTTTTCAATGTAAACATCCAATTATGGTGGGTTTTAATCAACAACAACAAAGCTTTCGATTGATTTTCAATTTATAGTCAAAAGATTATAAATAAATTATATATCATAAGATTATAAATAAATTATATATCATAAGATTATAAATAAATTATATATCATAAGATTGATGATAATATGTTATAAAAATTATAATTATTCATTAATAAACCATTTTAAGCTTTCGAAGGCATGATAAAATTAAAATGCTATTTTCTTGTCAATGGATAACATCCACTTCACATTTTTCAATGCAAACATTCAATTATGGTAGGTTTTAACTAAGCACAACAAAGGTTTTGATTTATTTTCGATTTGTAATCATTATAGGATTATAAATGAATTATATATTATAATGTTGATGATAATATGTTATCAAAATTATAACTATTCACTAATAAACCATTTCAAGCTTTTGAAGCATGAAAAAACCTTCAATGCGCTTTTTTTATCAATTGATAACATCCACTTCATGTTCTCCTATGCAAACATCCAATTATAATAGGCTTTAACCATTAACAACAAAGCTTTCAATTTATAATCATTGAAAAGATCAAAAATGAATTTCAAATCATAATATTGATGTTAATATGTTGTCTAAATAATAATCATTCGTTGTTAAACCATTTCAAGCTTTCCAAGTCTAAATAAACTGAGAATGCTTTTTTCTTATCAAAAGATAGCATCCACTACACGTTTTTCAATGTAAACATCCAATTGTGATAGGTTTTAACCAAGAACAATAAAGCTTTTAATTGATTTTCAATTTATAGTCATAAGATTATAAACAAATTATATATTATAATATTGATGATAATACATTATAAAAATATAACTATTCATTAATAAACCATTTCAAACTTTCGAATGTATGATAAACTTAAAATGCTATTTTCTTGTTAATGCATAGCATCCGCTTCGCGTTTCTCAATGCAAACATCCAAGTATGGTAGGCTTTAACTAAGCACAATAAAGCTGTTCATTGATTTTCAATTTGTTATCATTATAAGATTATAAATGAATTATATATCACAATATTGATGATAATATGTTATGAAAATAATAATTATTCGTTAATAACCCATTTCTAGCTTTCGAAGGCATAATAAACTTAAAGTCCTCTTTTTTTGTTAATGGATAACATTCACTTCATGTTTTTCAAAGCAAACATCCAAGTATGATAGGTTTTAACTAAGAATAACAAATCTTTCAATTCATTTTCTATTTATAATCATTTATAAAATTATATGATTTATAATCATTGATAAAGTTATAAATGAATTACATGTCATAATATTGATGATAAAATGTTATCAAAATTATAATTATTCGTTACTAAACAATTTCAAGCCTTCAAAGGCATGATAGACTTAAAATGCTATTTTCTTGTCAATAGATAGCATCCACTTCTCGTTTCTCAATGCAAACATCCAATTATGATAGGTATTAAATGAGAACAACAAAGCTTTCGATTTACAATCAGTTATAAGATTATAAAAGAATTATACATCATAATATTGATGATAATATGCTTTCAAAATTTTAAACCATTTCCAGCTTTCAAAAGCATGATAAACTTAAAATGCTCTTTCTTGTTAATGGATAGCATCCACTTCATGTTTCCCAATGCAAAACATCTAATTAGGTCAGGTTTTAACCAATAACAACAAAGCTTTCAACTTATAATCATTTGTAAGATTAAAAATGAATTACAAATAATAATATTGACGCTAATATGTTATAAAAGAGATAATTATTCATTGATAAATCATTTCAAGGTTTACAAGGCACTATAAACTTAGAGTGCTCTATTCTTGTCAAAGGATAGCATCCACTACACATTTCTCGATGAAAACATCCTTTTATGGTAGGCTTGATCAAGAACAATAAATCTTTCAACTAATTTTTGATTTATAATCATTATAAGATTATAAATGAATTATATATTATAATATTGATGATATTATGTTTTCAAAATTATAATTATTCATTAATAAACCATTTTGAAGCTTTCAAAGGCATGATAACCTTAAAATGCTATTTTCTTGTCAATAAATAGCATCCATTCTTTGTTTCTCAATGAAAACATCAAATTATGATATTTTTTAATCAAGAACCAAAAACTTTTGATTTATTTCTGATTTATAATCATTTATAAGATTATAAATGAATTATATATCCTAATAATGATCAGAATATGTTATCAAAATTATAATTACTCATTAGTAAACCATTTCAAGATTTTTGAAGGCATGATAATCTTAAAATGCTTTTTTGATGTGAATGGATAACATACATTTCATGTTGCTTAATGCAAACATCCAATTTTGATAGGTTTTAACCAATAACAAACCATTTGTTTTTAAAGATTTCACCAACCAAAGGAGTTAAGAGGTTTGGCAAAAAAGGAAAGTTAAGCCCTATCAGTTGGCATTCAAGATTTTAGAATGTGTAGGCATAGTGGCCTATCAGTTGGCATTACCGCCTAGTTTGTTCAATGTTAACCAGTTTTTGACATATCTATGCTTAGGAAATGTATCCCTGATCCTTCGCATGTGATTCGTTATGACAAGGTACAGTTGCAAGATAGACTGACTTATGAGGAGCAACTTGTAGCCATAGTTGATTGGCAAGTGAAATGGCTTCACTTTAAGGATTTTGCCTTAGTGAAAATATTGTGGCAAAGTCATATGATGGAAGAAGCAACGTGGGAACTTGAAGACAAAATGAGAGCCAAGTATCCCTACCTCTTCAAGAGTTGAGGCATGAATTAATGTAATGATGTTTAGCCAAATTTTGGGATGAATTTTTATAAGGAAGGGAAGATGTAATGCCTTCAACTTTGATGTTAATGATGCTCAATGTATGTTGAGCTATTTGAATAAGCTAATGATATTTAGAAGTAAATGCCTATGAGTTTAAGGATTGCTTATGTCCATAAAGATGATTATGAGATATATGAATATGAGAAAAGCTCAAAATGATATTGTACATATGTTTGGCACATAAATGATGATGTTGTTCATATGCCTAGCACACAAATGGTATAATGCATTGTTTGGCACTTAATTAAGCATGATGTGCATGTAAAATGTTATGTTTTGATTAATATGATAGGTGACATAGAGAGTGAATGAGAAATTGAGGTATATGATAAGTTTATATGTTGATGTTGAATGAGTTATGATGAATTGAGATGCAATTATAGGTTGGAAATGAAATGAGAGGTTGAAATTGATCTAAGAAAGCTCCAAGTGTTGAAGAAATGTATTCTGGATGAAAAGTATCAAGCCATGTATTTATACAACGAAGGAAGGAGGAACATAAGGGAGGTATTTTAGGAATTAAGTACCAATACATTGTCTCAGGTGTAACAACCCATTCCTTGATCGTTATTAGCGTCCTAGTCTTGCAGGAGAACCCGCCAAGTCCCTAACAAGCCTTATTTGAAACTCTTGTTAATACATTATATTCAATGCATCAATTTATGTAATCGCTTTAAACCGTATAACTCTTTATAATATGATTTGAATAAAAGTTGTAATAATTCAACTTAACCTTTATTCCACATAATTGTAAAAATACATTGAAGTTTATAATCTCCAACTGTACATTTGCATTAAGACTAGTGTCTATTTACAATGAAATATACTATAAATGACTCAACTTCTAGCAACAAAGTGACTCGGAATAAAGTGTTATGAGATGCCATTCCCTATTGGTGGTGGACAATAAGTGCCGATAAATGCATGCTAGCCTGATTAGTTATCTACAAAAGGGGAGATAAGGGGGTGAATCTCATGATTCAGTGATCATCGGCTCTGTGAGTAGGACATAGATGGGAAACAAGCTTAGAGCAACTTTTTCTTGAAGGATAAAATCAGAATATAAAATGATAACCTTATAAAACCAAATAACAAATAAGGTATTTGTGCCTTACAAAAATAATGTTCTGAAAATCATAGTGTAATACTTTCCTTGGCAAACAATGCTAAAATCAAAACATAGTAAAATAGATTTCAATTGTTGAAATCATTTAGTTCCTTTATAAATACAAACAACCATATAAAAACACGCACACTCCAAAACCTTGAGGCATGTAAAAATAACCGAGTGTATCCACATACAGTAATTCATAATCAACATGTGAAGCACTGAAAGCTTTCAATTAAAAAGGGCAACTATGGAAAAACAATATCTCTCCACCATGCAAAAGAGTACGAGTCTAAAAACTCTCAAGACTTTCAAGTAGGTAATCATAGATAATCAATCCCGTGGATCGTCTTCCATGTAATAACATCTGGAAGGCCCCTCTTCATTAGATTCCCACAGCCATGGCAATCTCGACGATGCTAGCCGATATCAAAGAAATCATGTGGTCTTAACCATGTATATCAACTCGTGGCCTTGCCACGTGTACTAACTAGTGGCCTTGCCACCTATAATCACAGACCATGGCCTAGCCACATTTAACAACCCGTAGGTAACCCAAAACTTTCTCTAGGTCGAGCTCATCTGTGCACAAACGTCACATTATTCTCAATGTGACATTCGGTCTACTCTAGATGCTCTCAGTTTGTCAAAACTATTTTCAAAACGAAATCAAGCTTTTCAAGAGTTTTTCTTTAAATCATTTGAAAACTAGGTTTGGCAACCTTTCAAAATTGTTTTTCACATTAAATTGCATAGTACGAACATTTGCATAAAGTTCGGACTAAAATCGGCTCACAAGAATTTGCATTTAAGCCATTTATCTAGTGCAATTAATTATGCACACTACACCAAGATTCAAGGCACGGTTTTGATGCAAAACATTGCAAAAAGGCTTATTTCCCGATTTCTAAAACACTTTACATATATGTGTATATAAATATATATATATATATATATAGTCTACAAAACAACTTCCAAATCAATTTGCATCCATAATTGCCTATGGTTTCTACCAGCTCATGATTTCCACAAAAGTCGTGTGTAAATCATTCCAAACCATATATTCAAATCACTTAGCATGTTCTAGCAACTCATGCTTTTCACAAAGGCATTGAATAATACTATACATATACTTTGATATAGCATAGAATCTTTTAAAATTGACACCCCCTACTTATTTTACAATGGCGAGGTGTTACTTCGCCACTAATATTTCCTCAAATGCTTACTTTAAGCTTGTAGCAATAATCCTTGCTTTGTCAACTTCTTTACATCATTTCAATCCAATGCATTTAATAAGCTTGCTGCCATTATATTCTACACTTGTTGTTTGCATTTAATTCTATACTTTCATCTCTTATCCTTAACAGATAACCGCTTACACTAAATCCTTAGTGTAAACTTTGAGTTACATAAACTCGACAACTTGTTTATGACTTCTAATGCCCATGTCAATATTTTTGTAATATTAATCACATATATGGTAGCAACTATAAATCTGATTTCACTAAGTAATTTTTAAGCTTATATGTAGCATTATTCACATTTAACATGCTGCCACTAAGCACAATATCAATTTCCATTCATGTTGCACCAATATTATTCATATTGCACCGACATTCTTAACCTTTTTAAATTTTTCAAAGCTGCATATGTCCACAATGTCTTTGTCAAGCTTTCAACTAGCATAATTGTTTCTTAGCCATACTTAAGGCATCAACAATCATTTCACATTTCATGCCTTACCTTTATGATGGCTTGGATCTTACATGCAACTTCAATATTCTTCTAAGTTTCAATCACCAAGTTGCCAACATTTTTTTATGCTGGAAATTCCTGCAGGGCCTACCTACCCTGTAATCGTTTTATTAATAATAAAGAAATAAAAGTACAGCAGGGAGGGGGACATAACCCATACCTCTAGAATTACATGAGTCCAAGAAGAGTTTAGAATAGTACCTAAAGAGGAGCGTTTCGTTTTACGTGCATATTTGTGAATGCAATCATAAAATTGAACCATTTTCCCATTACAAGATTCGAAATAATAAGCAAGATAAAAATAGCAAAAGTAATTCAGGAAGACTCCTCCTTTACATTTATTTAAACCTAACATATGGTAAACCAAGTTTATCTAATCTCAAGATACCTCGTAATGTCCCGAATGCCTCGTCAAATACATGGAGATTCTGACAATCATGCCCGAGATTTGCTAACACATCTGTCGCCTAATTACCCTGACGTGGGATATGGGATAGCCGATAAGAGCATTGTCTAAGTAGTTTGTTAATAGAGGCGAGTACATACCTGCTATCATCTGATCCATGATGACCCTCTTTCAACATCTGAATTACTACCGTAGCATCCATCTCAATCCAAATATGTGCAATACCATAATCCTGGCATAAAAGGAGTCCTCTCTGTAAGGCAAGTGATTCTGCAAGAATGGAATTTTTTGCTCCAAATTTTTCAGAAAACTTGAAAATCAATGACCCTATGTGATCTCGTAAGAGACCTCTACTTGGAGCATTCTGAAAATTATGTTTAGAGCTACCATCAACATTTAACCTAAACTCACTTGTTAATGGTTTTTGCCAAGAGAAATCTTTGGAAGAGGTGTACAAGCCTTCAAAAATTCCAGTCCCCACATCCAAGCAATCTGTAAATCACTTATCCATTGCAATCTCTGAAATTGTCACCCTTGAAATAGCTAGTGAATAAGTTTCATAATCCTCCACACCACTCTATTTGAATACATGCCTAGGTTTCTGTGTTTAGCATCATTTCGTTCAAT
The DNA here is from genome assembly GCF_002168275.2 of Theobroma umbraticum. NCBI lineage: Eukaryota > Viridiplantae > Streptophyta > Magnoliopsida > Malvales > Malvaceae > Theobroma > Theobroma umbraticum. The sequence goes on from NW_018397285.1 coordinate 282,561, forward strand.
CCACAAGAACAAAAAAATGAATAGGGGTAGTAACGTGCAGATGTGCTCTAGTTTGGTATAATCACCTGAGTATACCCATGTCCAAAAAATTTGAAAGACATTCTATGGGTTAGTAATATAAATTTGGAAGAATTGGCGAAATAAGACCAAACCTATGTAGCTAAAAGGCAATTCCAAAAGATATGAAGAAGTGATTCTTCTAAGTAGCGAGATTGACATTTGGAACCTAGATGGAACCCCTTGGGTTACAACCTCACTTCCACTAGAATCCAATCATGAAAAAGTCCACATAGAAAAAAAGAGATGGTCAGTGGAATACTTTTATGCCATATAAAATTAAAAATAGGGTTTATCGAATGCTGTTTTCAAATTAGTTCCCATGTAAACTTAGTAAAAAATTGTCCATCCGAAGTAGGGACGCAATTGCCTTATCCACACAAGTGACATCAATAGGGATATTCCAGATATCGTCCACAATTTCCTCTAGCAGAACATTGAGTAACTTGTCCACATCCCATTCATCATGAATAAAAAAGTCACTAACTTTTGTCATAGTTGATGCAAATGAGGGAAAGCGATTAATCAATGGTTCGTCACCCATCCAACAGTCATGCCAAAATAATAATTCACTTCTCCCAATCTTCCAACGCATGTTTTGTTCCATGACCAAATAGCAAGCTATCATCCTTTTCCTAGTTTGCGAATCTTGGAGTTTCAGTTGAGTATGCCTTGGAATACGAGTTTCAGTTGAGTATGCCTTGGAATACAACCAACATAATATTTAACCTTCATGAATTTTGTTCAAATACTATTGTAAGATTGAAATCTCCACCAAAGTTTCATGCTAAAAGCTTCAAACACATCACCCAAACCTCGGATATCTAGGCCACTTTCCAAAACTGGCAGAGTTATTTTATGCCATGCTAGCCAATGTATTTTCTAAGTACCTGTCGAACCTCTCTATACAAAATTATTAAATAATCTTTCAATTTTATCAATTACATAAATAGGAGTCTTTAGGACTTTAAGCAAGTAAATAAGCATAGAAGATAATACATTACTTAATAAGGTAATCCAACCCCTTGGGGATGATATTTTATTCTCCCATCCTGTTATATGAGCCTGTATCTTAACCACAAGATCATCAAACAGTACTACCTTTTTTGGTCTTTTGTAGAGAGGAGCCCCTAAATATGTTTCTTGCAGGCATTTATGCGGGAACTTAGTAGCTTGAGAAATAATTTGTCTTCTTGAGTTTGCCACATTTCTATGAGTGATGAAACAACTTTTTTGGTAATTTATTTTGTGCCCCGAGCTGCCAACATTATTCACAAGTTTTTTTCTTAAGAATTCTACCAACCGTATGCCTTAAAACACAATACCATGCTTACCTTTTCTCTTTCACTTTGAATCTATCATGCATATGAGATTTTGATGGCTTGCATGTCACTAAATCCTCTCCAATCAAGCTTTTCTTTGCTGCCACAACACATTTCTTATGGTTACCAACCAATTGTTAAAACATAATCAAACCAAAACCACAATGCTTACCCTTGTTTCTCTTGAAACTTTGGAACCAAGCTTTCCTCTTTCCTTAAGCTCCACGGTTCCTCTCTTACATGTTGAAGATTCCTCTTTGGGTGATGAAATGCTAAACTCAACAATGAAGAGTAAGGAACCCATGGTTTCCTAGAATCCTCACAAACCCAAGCCTTCCTCACTTTCTTTCTTTCTTCCTCTATTTTCTTTTCTCCTTGGGTGAAAGCTTTCAAGACCAAATTTCCTCTTTCTTTTTCTCTCTTTTCTTCTCGTTTTGGGTGGAACCTCTCAACAACCGAGCTCTTTCTCTATTCTCTCACAATGGCTAGTTCTCACATGCTTTCTAAGGCTAATTCTCATTTCTTTTACACTTTGAAATTTTGCTATTTATTTGGCCACCCACTTGGCTAATCAAATTGCATGCACTCATTCACCTTTTATTTTTCATTTTGCCATTTTGTCGACCAATAGGTTTTCATGCATTCAATTGCCATTTCTTTTAATTGGATAAATATCTACTTCCATTATCCATCCATTCTTTAATCTATCTTCATCCATTCTTAATGCATTTCCATTTCATCCACCTTACTTATGTCCAATAGCCTGTCATGCATTCTATTTTTCATTTGGGCTCTCATTTAGCCAATAATATTACATCCATGTATATTTCCTTTCTTTTAGTCCAACATAGCCACCAAGTGTCCTCCATGCAAAAATTCTTTATGCTTTCTTTAACCAGTAAATTCCTTATGCTCTCATTCACCTTACTTTCACCTTGTACATTTGCCTCCTTCCTTTTTATTTTTCACATGATGGGGAATCCCACATGTTCCCCACTAAGATTACACCTTTATATGCCATCTTTTGCATGTAATAGTATTATCACATGCATATGCCAATCTTCCACATAGTATTACACCTTTGTTTTTGGTCTACCTCACTTAGACTTAACCTGTCTCTTGCAAGATACGACTTGTTTCAACATTGGATTATTTTAATATTATTTTATTAATAAAATATTATTTTATTTCAAAATTCTCCACTTGTCTCCTTGGTCCTAAAGTGTCTCACTTTGTCCCAATTTACTTCCAAATCGCCTTTTAACTTCACTAACTCATCATCGATAAAATATTATCATTTTATTATTATTTTCTCACGTATTGAATATTTTATTTCAAAATATTCCTTCTACTTGTCTCCACTCTTTCGCACTTAATTTAGCTTCGATTGACCCTTGTCCTATAGATAAGATCGTATTGGCTTCTATACAATGATACAAGGTGTTACATCAAGTATTGATAGATTTGAATGGGGAAGCACTTTGGATGAATTCTATTAATACATTAACCACATGTATTGATAGATTTGAAGAGGGGAACGTTCTAGATGAAATTTATTGATACATTGTCTAAATGTATCAATAGATTTGAAGCAGAAAACATTTTATGGATTTGTATCAATACAATGCCTCATGTATCAATAGATTTAGAGTTAACCTGTGGATATATGTCGATGCATTTCCAAATGCATCAATACAAGCATGTAAATTTGCAAAAAATATAAAACTTTGGATTGTCCACCCATTCAAATTAAAATAGAAGAAAAAGAGCTTTTTCTCAAATCCTTTGTCCCTTTTGGTGATTTGGAGTAAGGGTAAGGTGTTTTTGAGGCTAGGAAACTAATCTAAAGGTAAATTAAAAGCTTTTTACCGATTGATTTCTAATTTGAATGGTTTGATAATTAGGAAATTTATGTTCTAGCTTTAATAGCTAAATACACTTAAATATGGTAGGAGATTTGAAGTTTGAGCAAGCCAAAATGGTACCTAAGGTAAAGATTTAGCTCCATGTTGTAGGATTTAAAAGATTTGAGTATGGCATGTTGATTGGTTATAGATTTAGCTATATTGAAAAGTTGGGAATAATTTAAAGCCAGGACTTGGCTATGAAATGGAAAATGATTGCATAAGTGTTAATGTTTATGTATTGTTCATTGCTAGACGTGCAATGGAAGTATGAATTCTGCCTATTTCCTAAAGCTTAAGCTAAATGCTATTGCCTAGTATAAGGACAATTATTGAGTAGAAGAAATTCAACTTGGATTACTAAGGAGTGCCTAAATTGTCATGGTGAGTGGGGGATTTCTATGTATAAAGCATAATGACTAAGGTCAATGTATGCTTTATAATGAAAATGCATGATGTATGCTATGTATGAGTTATAAGTATGTTTAAAGGTAGAATTCCTATACTAGAATATGTTTCTGAATGATGTGATACGCCTAAAGATAGTGTGGCTAAGCTAATGATGTTAATATGAATATGTAACACCCAAATTTTTTATGTAAATTAAGTAAATTAAGAATGATGTATGAATATTTGAATCCTTGAGAACTTTGGATGATACACTTGTTGGTCCCAAAGAAGTGTGCTAGAGCAAGGGTGAACACAACTTTGTGAATGGCACTAAACTTGAATTCCAATTGGGGGCTAGTTAAAGGTCAATGATGAGAGGTTAAACATAAGATGAAGAATGATTTAAAGAAGAATGAAATGAAAAATAAAAGAGGGTAGTCAATGCACAAAGATTTATAGTGGTTCAGTTTCTTTGACCTACATCCACTGCCTTGATCTTCCAATCAAGGATTTTCAAACCAAATCACTAGAATTAGTGGAATTCCTAAGCTTCCATTAATCTTTTACAATGGCTTTTTACAGGCTCAGCCACAACCTTTAACGATGTTTTTTCTCGAGATCAACCAAAACCAAAATCTAACTTTTTTTAGACTAAGTTAAAACCTATAATACCAATCAAGCTAACCCAAGCTTGATTAATCCCCTTAGAATGACTCGTACACATTAAGCAATCAAGAAGTGCAGATATAAAAAGTACCTATGATCACTAATCTGATCTAAATGGTATAAGATGAAGTGTTTGTATCACTCTATACCCTTGTATAGAAGTCAATATGACCTTATCGATAATATGAAGGTCAATTGATGCTAATTTAAGGGCCAAATAGTGGTGACGGGCGAAAAAAATATTTTAAAATAAAATATTCTACATGCGAGGAAATAATAATAAAATAATAATATTTTATCGAGAATGAATTAGCCAGTTAAAAAGTGATTTGGAGGTAAATTGGGACAAAGTGAGACACTTTAAGACCCGAGGAGACAAGTGGAGAATTTTAGAATAAATAATATTTTATTAATAACATAATATTTTATTCATAAAATAATATTAAAATATTAATATTTTATTGAAATTAGTCATGAATGAGGACTATATGGCTAATCTAACTCGGGGAGAAAAAAAAAAGGAGTTTGAAGAAAAATGACATTAGTGGGGCTCGTGTGCCTTTGTTAAATAAAGCAAGAGAGGAAAAGTATATATTTAAACATTATGGTGATACCTTGGTGAAGTATCAATTTGATATTTTATTTTTACAAGAGTAACGGAAGAAAAATAAAAGGAAATTAGAATTAAAGAAATGTTGGAAGGACCAAATTGTAAAGGATGAAAAGTTAGAGGGTCAAATGGTAAATAAGGAAAATTTTGAGGACTTATGTGCAATTTCAACATTTAAAGTTTAATGGAAATTAACTAACCAAGGAAAATTGGATTATGTGGGATAATGAAATGTGCATGCAAAAAAGAGGAAGTTTGTGGGGAACATGTATGACCCCCACCATGTACAGTAAAAGGAAGAATAAAAATAAATCCCATTGCATGTAATGAGATTGGTGCATTAGGTGGCCAAATAGGGGAAGAAAAATGTGGAATGCATGTGACACTTAATGAATAACGAAATAAAATACAAAGAGAAGTTGATGCATGAAAAATGATTGGAAGAATAAGGCGGTGCATGGAATAAAGAATGTAGAAAGATAAAATGAGGAAGGGAAGGTGGTGGATAGAGAAGATAAGTGAGGATGGATTTTGGGCCAAAGAGTGACGGAGAAAATTGGTGCATGAAAATTGAATGAGTGATAAGCTAGTCGAACGAGAAGTGAGAAATAAAATAAAGAAAGGGAGGTTGGGAAAGGTTTGGAAAATATGGCAAAACCACACCATTGAGAAAAAAAAAAGAGAGAATCGGCCTTGAGAGCAAAAATAGGGAAGAAAGGAGAAAGAAGTAAAAAGAAAAGAGAAAGAAGAAATAGGCTTGGAGCAGGCTCGATTTGGAGGAACTAGAGAAAAACCAAAAGGTTTTCTCTTGCATGCCATTGTTGGAGCTTAAAGGAGAAAGTGAAGGTTCGGCTTGGTAATTCCAATGTAAGGAAGCTAAAAGTTGTCATTTTGTTTAAATGCATCCTTTGTAAACTGATTGTAATGTGAAAGTGTGCTTGTGGTAGCAAGGATCTTCAAGGGATCCAAGAACTGGGTGTATGCATGTGGGTTGATCTTAAAGGTATGGTGATTTAAAGCAAGAAAAAGGATGGAAGTTTGAGTTTGATCTATGAACTTCTTAAGGAATTGAATTGTGATTGTGTGAAAATGTTTGTGGCAGCAAAAAGAATACCTTGTGGGTGCTAAGGAACCCATGCATGTTAGTGATTCACAAGAAATGTGAGATTAAGCTACCAAGGAGCTTGAGATTTCTTGGTTTAGCTTAAGTTAAATTATGAGGAAAAGTAAGAAAAATTGAGGCCTATTCCTTGATTGTTCATTCTATATGAATATAAATTGAGAGAACATATATATATTTGTGTAGATTGAACTTATGTTGATAATAGTGTAAATGTTGGATTGAGAAAATTGTTTTGATATGATTATGGTATCTAGTTAAGTGGATATATGGTACACGCAACCCTGGCATAGTTAAGCACATTGAGGATAGTTAATTGGTGAAGAAAAATCCCACCAAGCTAAGGTGAGTAGGGGATGTCTATTTCAAAAGATTCTTACTATATCAAAGTATATATATAGTATTATCCATGTCTTTATGGAAAACATGAGTTGCTAGGAAATGATAAGTGATTTGAATACATAGTTTGCAATGATTTATACATTGCATTTGTGGAAAGCATGAGCTGGTAGAACATAGGCAATTGTGGATGCAAAATGATTTGGAAGTTTTTGCATAGAATATATATATATACATATATGTAAAATATTTTAAAAATCGAGAAACAAGCCTTTTTGCAGTGTTTTACATCAAATCCGTGCCTTGTGTCCTTGTGTGATGTGCATTGTTAAATGCACTTGATAGATGGTTTTAAATGCAAACTTTTGAAAGCCGATTTTAGTCCGATCTTTACACATGTTTACACCATGCATTTTAATGTGAAAAGCAATTTGAAAGGGTACCAAGCCCTATTTTGATATGATTTAAAACAAAGTCTTCGAAACTTAGATTTATTCTTAAAAATGGTTTTGATAAACTGAGAGAATCGAGAGTAGGTCGAATGTTACATTGGGATAGTGTGACCCTTGTACACAAGTGAGTTTTAGCTAGAAAACCTTTAGGTTCCTAACAGGCTGTTAGATGTGGCTAGGTCACAATCTGTGATTATACGTGGCAAGGCCATGAGTTGATATATGTGGCTAGGCCATAAGTTGATATACGTGGTTGCAACCACATGATTTCTCCAATGTCAGCCAACATCATCGAGACTGCCATGGCTATAGGAATCCAATAGAGGGGGCCTCTCGGATTGCTATTACGCAGATGAGGGTCCATGGTTGATAACTATGATTACCTACTCGAGAGCCTTAAGAGTTTTTAGACTCACACTCTTTTGCATGGTGGAGAGTTAATGTTTTTTCGCAGCTCCCCTATTTGATTAAGAACTTTCAATGCTTTATAAATTGATCATGAGTTGATGTATGTGGATGTACACGATTCTTTTTACATGCCACACATTCTTACAATTATGGTGAATAAAGGTTAAGATGATTTATTACGACTTTGGTTCAAATCTTATCGTAAAGAGTTATATAGTTCAAAGTAATTTCGTAGATTGATGGTACAAGTATGAAGTAATAACTAAAGTTTCAATTAAGGCTTGCTTGGGACTTGACGGGTTCTCTCACAAGACTCAAACATTGATAACGATCAAGGCGTTGTCGTTACAGTGCCAAACTCTATTACAAAGATTAAAGTGAAAAGCAAGAAGATTTAGGAGAATTTTTACTACTTTTGAGCTCTTTTCTGATCTTGGTAGCATCTTCTCCTCTTCTTAGCCATTAGAGGTATCTTTTATACTTGAAAAACCAACTCTGATAGATGTTGACAGCTTCAGACCATTGAAAATAGTTTAGAGTCAATTCTAGTTGTTAGTCTGTCTTCAAGCATTCAAATTCAAATTTTTAGACAGTGTGCTCTTAGTTGACTAACAATGCTTCTTAGTCAATTAAGTCATCTCTGTCTTGTAATTAAATTCTCTAGTAGTGTGCTCTTAGTTGACTAACCATGCTTCTTAGTCGACTAAGTCTTCTTTGTCTCACAATCTAATTTACTCTCTTAGTCAATTTAGTAAGGTCTCAGTTGTCTAAAAGCTTACTGTCTTTGAACCAGCCAACTTCATTTTTAGAATTTAGCTAACTAACTCCCTTGATTATCTGACTAAGAGGCGTCTGTTTGGTGGCTCATTTGTAACTCCTTATTATAATGAGTTTTGATATTTGCTTTCCAGTAATTAATTTGTTATTGACATACATTTTTATCTTGCACACTCAAGCAAAAAAGTTAGACATTAATGAGTGAAAATGTTTTATCATTATCAAAAACTTATAGAGCCAACAATATTATGCTTGCCAAGTGTTTAAGAGTAAATATTGACACTTAAACAAATTTTAAGGAAAAAGGTGATAAATCTCATAGTTTGACATTTGATCTAAGTTTAGAGTTATGTTTTTGAATTTATGTGTATGGGATTTAGTTAAATGAGTGATTGGAGGTATGATACTAACAAGGAATGATTTTAGAATGATAAACTTGGATTTTTGGAAGTTTTAGAAGCTTAAAATTGCCTACAATGGAAAATGTATTAATTCATTCCCCTATGTATTGATACATTCTTGGCAAGAAGAATAATATGGGGTGTTCTTGAGTATTTCTATCAATACATGTAGGGATGTATCAATAGATTTGGCAAAAGATGAACAAGTATCAATATATTGCCTTAATGTATCAATACATTTAAAGCAAAAAGCACCTAGGTCCATTCTACCCTAAATGTATTGATACATAGCCTCACTGTATTGATACATTTATACAAAATTAGGGAAAATGTATTGATACATTTGGCAATGTATCAATACATCAAAGAGAAAAGGAAAAATAAAAAGAGGCATCGGGCCATTTTCACCTAACTTTTTCTCTTTGCTCTTTCTCTCTTCAAAACTCAAAACCCTAACCCCTAAATCAAATTTTTAAGCTGTTTGAAGACATTTAGAGCTTGGGAAACCATTCTGGAGGTAAGATTTAAAGTTTCTGTTGATTATTTTTTAATTTAATCGTTTAATAACTTCAAAATCTAATTTTTCCCAGATTTGTTAACTTTCCTTTTTGGCTTGGATTTGAGAATTTGGAGCTAAGACTCGAGAAATCTAGCTTCTAAGGTATGGGTTTAGCACATTGATGAAGAATTTAAGCTTAAATGGTTGGATTCCTAAAAATTGGTAAATTGTGCAAAAGTTGGAACTCTTTAAAAGTTATAAATAATTAATATTTTGGTGTTTTGATGTGTTTGAAAGGGAAAATAAAGTTAAAACGACTCGTTGGCAAGCTAGACGATGATTGTAGGTTAAGGATTAAAGCTTGGCCAGGACTACCTCCAATATGTCAATGTGAGTGAGTTTATTTAAAAATGTATGTAATTCATGACGCATGGCAGATGCGTTGCTTTGGTACTATATTTTGTATGTAGGCCTAGACGAATGAACCTAGGTTAAAGAATAATATATGTGTATATCTATATATGTGAATTATGCGTGATTGTGTGTTGTGATGTGAGCCACATGGGTGGCCTATGATGTAAAAGCCTAGACTAGAAGGTCTATATATGTCAATTGAATGATGCCTTAGAGACTTAGAGGCACCTATAACCTTAACAAGCTTAAAGACGATTAAAGCTCGATGGTTGTGATTTGTGGTTTAATAAGGAAATGGGTATGATAAAAGTACGATGGCTTTATTTGTGGAATTGTGTTTTCGTCCAAAGAATGAATTATGAACATTGATTTGATTTGCAGTTGAGTAGATTTTCATCTTTCTATGACCTTTGTGTGCTTATAAGGATGGTGGTAAGCAGAGATGGTGGCACTAATCTTGTCTACGATTCCCACCTATAGTGCATTGATGCCACCTGTCTGAGAGTACTCCTGGTGATGCTCGAAGTTGTGAGATTTCTCTGGTCGATGATTTTGTTCTTTGCCAGCTACTTTGGCACTATGTGTGATCTGTTCTCTGCCGGTTGCTTTGGCTTGACAGTGATCTGTTTCTCTGCCAACGACTTTGCCTTGAGCATGATTTGATTCTCCTCTAATTGGCCACCAAAAGTGATCTGATTGTGTCCAAGGGAAGACCACTCGTTGATTTGACTTGAATATGACATAAAATAGCCATGGGAGACTTAGACAAATGTGATTTGATTTAGATGTGATACTCTGGTGACTAAAGTGTGCTGTTGATAACTTTATTTTATAGAATTATTTTAACACATTTTAGAGGCTTAAGAAGCTATATTTTGAGATTTTATGCTCGAATTTTAGCATTTTTGGTTTTTTTCTACTTTAAGTTTGATTACTTGATGAGTGGTTAATTTAAATTATTTTAGTTTAATTTTATGTTATTTTGTTTTAAATTACTTGAAGAGTAGTATTGCTAATTTCTATTATTGCTTTTGTAGGAAATTTGATAAAAAATGTTTATTTGATGAAAATCCATGAAAGTATGGTGATGGCTTCATTTGTATATATTTTGCTATTTTGATCATATCTTCCTCTATAAAACTCCAAATATGGTGATTCTTAGACCACTAGAATCCTAAGAAGAAGGGATACAACTTTTATGTTTACCATTTTACCAAGTTCTCATTGAATCATGGTTAAAATATTTGTCTAACTCAGAGTACTGTAGTAGTATGCATGGACTAATCATGATTTGGTATTTAAAGCATATCTTTCAACCCAGTAGTCCAATTGATGTGATTCTTTAGCATTGGAAAGTTGGTGGATATGGCTACAACTTTTATATTTATCACATTTTCCAGTTCAGAATAGATTAGGGTCAAAATCATATTCAAAGTTGATAGACTGCCATAGCATTAAGAAAAGAAGGCTGCAACGCTGGTGAAAAGAAGCTCACCATATATTTTCCAGAGAGCACAGCAAAGCAGCATTGAAAGAGTGGCACTACAGCACTCGCAAGGAAAAAGTTCAGCACCACAGTGCCAAGAAAGCAAGGCTGTGACGCTAGATGATTTTCCAAAATTAAAAATTTGACGGGATTTTAGAAATTAGGTTACTTGGAGCCTATTTAAGGGACCTTTCTCAAAGGTTTTTAGAAAGAGGTACCAAGCAACTATTCTAGAGATTTGAATTTAAAAACAAAGCAAGAAAACTAGAGAATTTGAGAAAGAATTGAGATCATAAAGCTTCAATAATTAGTTTCTTTCTTGACTTTTGTGTTTCTTTTATTTTTTTAACTTGGATTTATGGCTAAATTTCTTTGGATATTGTTTTTGTTAGATATTATGAGCTAAACTATTTTCCAAGATTGTGGTGGATTTCAACATATGGTTTGAATATTAGTTTCTCTTTTATTTATCATGAATGAGTGTAGTTTTGCTTATTCTAATTTGTTCTTAATGCTTTTGATTGTCTGGCCAACAATTAACTAAATTGTGAATCTAATTGAGACTCGACAGAAGAGTTTAGATTGGACTAAGGTTTAGATAATGCATGTTCACGTCACTTAGGTAGTTTGATTCACAATTCGGATAAACATATGTTAATTGTCATGCATAACCACATCATGACACTTACTTAATGAACTTAATTGAATTAATTGCTATAGACATATAATGAACTTTTTAAGTTAGGTATTTGTACAAGCAACTTGATGGAGACTTGTCCATAGCTTTGGATTCTAGGTTAGTAAAACCACCCAGGAAAGATAAATAACAAGAAAAGTTGGTATCGGATGAAATGCTAAATGAACCCATAATCCTAGGTCTTTAATTTACAGTTTTTCTCAACTTATTTACTTTGTTAGTTTATTCAGTGTTCATTTTTTATTGTTTTTAATTAGTTTTTCTTCAATTTTTAGATTACTTAAATAAGATTAATTTGTTTTATAATTTTAGTACTTAGTGAAACTTTAGAAACAAATCCTTGTGGGAATGATAATTTGAACTTACTGTCTATATTACTTGTTCGATACTATATATGCATGTGTAAAACTCAACAAGTTTTTGCTGTTGTTACCAGGGATTTTGTTTTCCTCATTCTTTATTAATATTAAAATTTCACACATTAGTCTTAATTTAAGTTTTATTTCTTTGTTTTACAGGTGTGTTCAGTCATTGTATGGGAAGAGCAAACAGCTTGGAGACTATCCCTTGTGATATAAAAATTGAGTGTATATTTCATAGACTTCAATGAGAAAATCAACAAGGTGTTGCTACAATAAATATAATGGCTATCAATAGGGTGGATAGCAAATCCAAGAGCATGTAGTAGCTAAAAATCATTGCTTAAGGGATTATGCTATTCCTTTGGTACAAAGAATTCCATCAAGCATTCGAAAGCCAACTATTCAAGCAAACAGTTTTGTGATCAAGCTGGCTATCATCACCATGATTCAAACTCAGTTTAGTTTAGGGGCCTTAGAAATGATGATCCCAATGGCCATATAGCAAACTTCTTGTAGATTTGTGACACTTTCAAACATAACAGTGTCACAGATGATGCAATTGGTTTAAGGCTTTTGTTGGGATGAGACCTGTAGCCAATGGGGATTGGTTAAGGCTTGATTCCAATCATGCAATAATATCATTCATGCTGAATGATTAAAGGTTTTCCTTCATCAATAAAACATCAATTATAACAAGTTATAAGTTTAATTAGATGAATTCTATGAGATTTATATGCCTTGCAAGGGAACTGTAATGGGTTACAGGTATGAGATCCTTATGCATCAAAGCGTAATCTTTAAATGTTCTTAGTTAATGTATAATTGAAATTGGACATCAATGATGCCTAGAGACTGGTACATTCTATGTTCCTTACTTGAGAAGTAAGCAACCGATTTCATAGGTTGAAGTATAAAGATACTTGAAACTAAAATGTAGGTGCTTGCCTAGGAAAGCAAGTTCACTAAACATGACCCGTCATGAGAAGTGCATTTGGTATTTCATTCAAGTGTCTATGCAATACTTTTTATGTGTCAGTTGTGTAAATACTACCTAGACTTGAGACACTAGGTTGTCTTATGTGTAGAGTGCTATGCTTTGATTTCATCCCTACAGGTGCATAACAAAAGATGCCAAAACAAGATACTTTTGGGTATAGCATGAAGCATGTGAAGGTAAATAAGTGGTCAAGATACGAATCATCACCCAAGTGATGTAGGGGACATATCCTAACTATTCTTGGTTGACATTAGCTTATTGAAGTTCTTGGCTAAGGTGACTTGAAGATTATGAAAGGAGTTTCATAAGTTTTTATAAAGCTGATGATCAAACTTTAAGAACAAATATGGAGATCATTAAGAGTAGATACAGCACCATGCTCTTATCATCTCCGAGATATATGACGAAGGAATGAATTACTCTAAAAAACTTATCACTAAAAGGTTAAGTCAAACTATCTTGACCCTTCTAACATTTGGGTGGCCATGATGGATTGCCAGATCCCAATCTTGGTCTATGAACTCTAGGTAGTTAACTTGATTAATGATAAATTTAAAGTAGTTTAAATTTATCTAATTCTAAGTTTAACTTAAGAATTATACGTTGAGTTCATAGCCTATATGTTAGAAGCCTAATGGGTCACACACCTAAAAAAAATGTTGAAAATAAAATGGAAGAGGTGATTAAGTTAGACTTAATCAAATTAGAAGTTATGAGCTTCTCAAGCACTTGATTAAAATTGTTTCATTAAGTTGTGCCTAATTAATCACATTGTTTAATTAAGTCATTGGGTTTAATTAATTAAGTTATTGGGCCTAATTAATTAAATTTTTTTAATTAAGTCATTAGGCCTAATTGATTAAAATTGTTTAATTAATTTATTGAATTAAGTTATTGGGCCTAATTGATTAAATTAAACAATGAAGTTAACTAGGCTTCTTAAGGGCTTAATTAAATTATTTAAGCAAATTATTGAATTAATTGGTAATTACAAAATAGTTTTATAATTAGGGTTTAAA
>NW_018397285.1:296490-296907 GCF_002168275.2 Theobroma umbraticum
GGTATAAATACCTTGTTATAGCCTCCAAACAAAATGAGAGAGAATGACTGAAGAATTAAGAGAACGACACATTAGAAATTGCTTTTGTCTTACCGTTCCTTGTGTGAAGAAAAATAGTTTTTCATTCACTTGATTTCTTTTGTATGTTCAGCCCCACAATTTTGTGTGGATTATGGTTTATGAAACTCATCTTTGCTAGCACATTGTCAAGGGATAGCACTCTTAATCCTTAAAGAAAGATTTTCTAATTTATCAGTGTGGATCACCATTAGAGGCTACACAAGGATTCCTTAGATAGCTTTGATTTGTAGCAACCGAGCTAAAGTGGTTGAGCTTTTTGAAGGCTGATTTTGTGGTTTAACAAAGGATTCATCAACCTTGTTAATTTAGGTAAACTTGATATGATCATATATATTT
>NW_018397285.1:296917-297103 GCF_002168275.2 Theobroma umbraticum
TTAATTCTGTACTCAATTTGACATGAAAGAGATCCTAGGAAGATGAGCTGTAATTTAATTTTTTAAAATTTATTTTTGTTGTGTTTTATTTGTATTTGATGCATGATCAGCTCTCACCCAATAGTGGTATCAGAGCCCTTTTCATACAATTTGAGTGGTTGTAAATGTTCAATGGATGCTTGATTA
>NW_018397285.1:297113-309478 GCF_002168275.2 Theobroma umbraticum
ATTTTGCATTTTGATTTGGTGTGGTTTTGTTAAAATCGATTTTTCAAAACTCTACTTTGACAATTTCATTTAATTCTATCCAATAACATTTGTGGCCTCTTTTAGTCTTATTTTAACTTATTTAAATCATATATAGACTTCACTAATGTGTGTTTTACATTGTACAAAGGAAGCACAAGAAAAAAGGATGCCATAAGGAACGATTTTGGAGGCTGTCTTGCAAGGCAGCTACACATACATGGTTTTAAGTGCAAAATTTTGCTTTATTTGTGCCTAATTTCCTACAAATAAAATATGCAATTGCTACACATTTATTGCTGGATATGTGGACAGCAAAATCATGAAATGGTCATGATTAAATAGGTTGGTTTTAAGCAAGAAATTGGAGCAAAAAAGTGAAAACAGTCCAACTCACTACTAAGACAGCGAAAATGAGGAGTGATATTACATTATTCATGTAGCTAGATTCTGAATCTTTGTACGAAGTTTGGGAAAGATACAAAGAACTACTTTGGCATTGTCTTCATCATGGTCTTCCAAAGTGGCTTTAGGTGCAAACTTTTTACCATGGTTTGAATGGGTAGGTTTGAACTACCATTGATACTATTGCGGGAGGAGTTTTAATGGCTAAATCAATTGATGTGGCATACGATTTGTTGGAGAAGATGGCTACAAACAACTACTAGTGGCCAACAGAGCCAGCAATGCATAGGAGAGTAGCTAGAATTCATGATGTAAATGCTTTTTCGACATTATCCGCTCATGTAACTGTTCTGACTATAACTCTTGAATCTTGTGGTACTAATGGTGTGCAAAGTCCTTTTGTAGCTTGTGAGTATTGAGAAGATAATCATGCAAGTTATCAATGTCCAAACTCAACCGAGATAGAGTAATTTGTGGGTAATAGACAGTAGAATAACTTCTACTCTAACACTTATAACCTAGGATGGAGGAATCATCCCAATTTCTCTTAGGCTAATAATTCAGGTTCATCCTCAACTCCAAGGCCAAATGCATCTCCAAGATTTAACCAGTAAGTTGGTGCACCTATTTTAGAAAAGAAGCCAACCGTGGAATATCTGCTAAGGCAGTACATGACATAGAATGATAGCATTATAAAAAGTCAAATAGCTCTCATTCAAAGTTAAGTAGCATCAATTCGAAACCTTGAGACTCAAGTTGGTCAACTTGCTAATTTATTAAACAATTGACCTCGAAGAACATTGCCTAGTGATACACAGGTGAATCCAAGGAGAGAAAGTAAGGAACAAAGTTATGGCAATCACCCTGAGGAGTGGGAAAAGAGGCCAAACATAGTGTTAGGCAAGGTAATCTTCAAGATAAGCCTACTGAGAATAGAACGGTGATTGAGATAGCTAACAAGCAAAGTCAAGAGAAGGAAAGAAAGGCAACTTTACCATAACCACCCTTTCCTCAATGCCTTTAAAAAAAAAAGCCTAATAAACACTTTTAAAAATTTCTTGAGGTATTCAAAAAGCTTCACATCAACATTCCTTTTGCAGAAGCTTTAAAACAAATGCCATCATATGTGAAGTTTCTAAAAGACTATTGACAAAGAAGAGAAAATTAAAGGATTTCAAGACAGTTACACCCACTAAAAAGTGCAGCACGATAATTTAAAATAAGCTTCCACTAAAGCTTATGGACCTAATGAATTTTTCTATCTTTTGCTCAATTAGTTATGCCTTTGTATGTTGCTAACAGAATTGGACTGAAGGAACTCAATCGACTACAATCACTTAATAGCTAACAGACAGAATGATAAGGCACCCCTATGGGGTTATAGAGGATGTCTTACTTAAAGTTAGAAAATTGTACATTTTAGTAGACTTCCTTGTACTTAAGATGGAGAAGGATTAAGAGATTCCAATCATACTAGGATGTCCATTTTTAGCCACTGCAGGCGTACTAATCGATGTGAGGGAAGGCAGAATAATTTTCAGAATTGGAGAGGAGGTAGTTGAATTTTCTATTTTCAATGCCCTCAAATACCCTTTCTCCACAGCTTAGTGTTATAGAGTGGACTTAGCCAATGGAGGTAAAAGTAATCTTACTCCACCACTTGCAAGTAAGCAAGTACCAACTCATGAGTTAGATCCACCTTTTAGGGATCTTGATTTTGAGGTTAGATAACACGTAACGCTCTCTAGTTCATGCCTCGTCCTCTTGCCATGGCAACTTCAACCATATTGGCGGAAAACCTTTAAGGTGGTAAAAGTTTTGTCATATGGCTATGTTGAAATTTTTAGTACACTTACTAGACCATTCAAGATAATGAAACAAAGCCTCAAGCATTTTTGCAGTGATAAAGAAATGAAGAAGGAAGTATCATAATCAAGCTAGTGGCTATAAATAAGCACTTCTTGGGAGGCAACCCAAGCTACATCCTTTTAAGTTCAATATTTAATTTTGTTAGTTTTGCTTTTCTATTTAAATAAGTAGTTCGAACTTCTCCCTAGCTTGTTTGTTGAGCCTGCAGGTTTGAAAAGCATAAAGATAAGGAGAACAAAAATTAGAACTTTCAATGCACTATTACCCTTGATAAGGGAGTTTCTTTTATTTATTCTTTTGTGCTTTTCACATTGAGGAGAATGTGCAATTTAAGTTTGAGGAAGGGTTGTATTGTTATTAGTTTTTATGATAGTTTAGGTTAGTTTATTTTTGTTAAATTTTTTTATGCATGTGCATTTGCATTTGACTAGTTGTGTCAGTTTCATTTATTTTACCTATACAATGATGAGAACTCATTTATATTTTTATCTTGATTCTTCAAAACATGTGAATATTGTTTGAGTGTTATGTAAATTCTCATACTAAGCTTTATTGTTAGGCTGAAATTTCTACATTTTGAGCATTAGGTTTATTGCTTAGATTCATCATAAGAATTTAGAGAAGGTTTATGCGAATGTAAATTTTTAAATTATGTATTAAGTTCTAGAATTTGTTTGATTTTCTCTAAAGGTGAAATTCTAGCCTATACTTAGTATGATTTAGGCCATTTTTGAACTGATTGAGCTTTTTTAGCCCTCCATTACAAAATTTATCCTTAGTTTTCCCTTTGAGGCGAATGACACCTTTTCTTTGTGTGAACACTGAATTTTCATTTTGCCTAGAACCTTATAGATATTTCCACAATTTTTATATCCCTCATTCCTAAGTGTGTAAATCAATATAGGAATTGTAACACCCCGTACTTTGATATGGTGGCTAATAGGGCTTATCAGATGCCGATTGAGGTTAATTAGAGTGTTTAAAAGTAAAAGAAATATTTTTAAAAAAAATTCATAAATGATAAAATAATAATAAAATAATAATATTTTTCTCGAGGATGAATTAGTAAGTTAAAAAGTGAATTAAAGGTGAATCAGGATAAAGTGATACATTTTGGGTCCCAAAGAGACAAGTAAAAAATTTTAAAATAAAATAATATTTTATTAATAAAATAATTTTAAAATATTAATATTTTGATTATTGTCGAAATTAGTCATGAAGGAGGATTATATGATTAATCAAAGTTGGGGAGAAGAAATAAGAAAGAATTTCGAAGAAAAATGACATAAGTGGGCCCGCGTGCATTTATTCAACAAAGCAAGAACGGGGAAGTAAATATTTGAATATTATGGTGACACCTTGGTGAAGTGCAACTTTGATATTTTAATCGTACACATGTAAAAGAAGAAAGATAGAAGGAAATTGGAATCAAAGAAATGATTGAAGGACCAAATTGTAAATGATAAAAAGTATGGAGGGTCGAATGGTAAATAAAGAAAAGTTTGAGGACTTATGTGCAATTACAATACTTGAAGTTAAGTGGAAACTAATTAACTAAGGGAAGTTAGATTATGTGGGATGATGAGATGCACATGTGAAATTCACTATTACATGTAAATTATTACATGCAAAAAGGAGGAAGTTAGTGGGAAACATGTGAGATCCCACCATGTGATATTTGACTCAGAAAAAGAATAAAGAGTATTTAAGTGGAAGAAAACCAAGGTTTGGCAAAGATAGCCCATGGTAAATAAATTAAGTATGGTAGTGTGATTTGAAAAGAAAAAGATAATCATAGCATGAAATGTTATTGGGTGATAAGGTGGCATTAAAAGGAAATGAAAATGAAATGCATAGAAATACATGTAGAATGAAATACAAATGAAATAAATCAAAAGAGAATACCATGTGGACCAATGCATGGACAAGGCAATCTAACCAAAGGATAAAGGAATGGATAAGGAAACATTGCATGAACAAGCCACCAATGGGAGTAGCGTTACTAACAAAGAAAGGAAATTACATGGTGTGACATGTAAATGAAAAATAAAATAGAAAAAAAATAAAGTAACCTTGGGCAATCTGCCCATGTGTAAGCAAAATCAGAAAATGAAAGCCATTTTCAAGGCTTTTGCCTTGATAGGTCCACCCATGAGAGAAAAAAAGGAAAGAAAAAGAAGATTTCACAAGACCATTTCAAGGTCATTTCTTGTGAAATCCGCCCACACAAAGAAATAGCAAAAAGACTTTGCCTTGAAAGAAAACCACACCATTATGAAAAAGAAAACGGAGAATCAGCTTTGAAGTAAAGAGAGGATGGAAGAAAGAAAGACAGAAAGAAATGAGAAAGAAGAAAAAAAAAAGGAAGGTTCGGCCTAGTGGTTCCAATCTAAAAAAGGTAAGTAGAACATTGATTTTGGTTATGATTTCTTTAGCAAATGAGTTGGTAATTGTCTGAGAATGTTTGTGGCAGCAAAGGTCCTCCAAGATTTGAAAGAAATAGATGCATGCATGTGGGTCAATCTTGGAATGCATGGTGATTTTGGAGCTAGATAAGCAATGGGTGAGTATTTTAGTCTTAAAATCACAAATAGACAAAAGAAATGAGATGTGTGCTAATTGTTTATGCTTGTGGTAGCAATGGTGACTGAGAATGTGAGGAATGGTGGATTATATGTGGAACTCAAGCTAAAACCAAAAGGTAAGCATGCAATGTAACTACATTGTGTTGTGTTGGCTTTGGTTAGTTGATAGTATGTGGATTGTGTGTTAAATGATTGTGAATAAGGTTGATGAAAACTATGAAATTAGGCTACAGATTTATTGATTGATGTGCTACCATGCATGTGAATAATTAAGTGTATTGGGTTTGTATTGTTGCTAGGAAGTGTATAAGGAAAGAAAGTGTATTGTAATGGAGAGCTAGGGAGGTAATGGGTGACCGACGAGTAGAATTAGCTAGATACGCACCCGAATTGATAACGATGTAGTGTCCCACTATTGTAAGGTGAGTAGGGGGTGCCTACTTCAAAATTTTCATAACTATATAATGATATACGTATGGTAAACGTTGATAGTATTCTTTAAATATATTTGTGAAAAGTATGAGCTACTAGAAACCATAGAAATTATGGATGCAAGTTCTTTTGAAATTGTTTTGGATATATCTATAGATAAGCTATATATGTAAAGTGTTTTAGTAAACGGGAAACAAGTCTTTTTACGATGTTTGCATGGAAATGCATGCCTTGTATTTTTGTGCGATATGCATTGCTAAATGCATTTATTAAATGTTTTAAAATGCAAGTTTTGAGCACCGATTTTATTTTAATCTTTGTACAAGTGTTTACACCATGCCATTTATAGTGAAAAGCAATTTAAAGGGTTATTGAACCTTGATTTCAAACGATTTAAAGGAAAAGCCTCGAAAAACTTGATTTGGTTTTGAAAATGATTTTGACAAACCAAGAGCTTCGAGAGTAGGTCGAATGTCACATGAGATAGTGTGACCCTTGTACACAAGTGAGCTCTAGTTAAAGAACTTTTGGGTCATTGACGGGCTGTTAGACATGGTTGGGGCTATGGTCTGTGATTATACGTGGTAAGGCCACAGGATATTATATGTGGCTAGGCCACAAGTTATGATATGCGGTTGTGACCACTTGATTTCTCTGATGTTAACCAACATATTCGAGACTACCATGGCTATGGGAATCTGATGGAGCATACCTCCCAGATGTTATTACGTGGAAATGGGTCCACGGGGTGATTGCGATGCTTACTTACTCGAGAGCCTTATGAGTTTTTGACTTGTACTCTTTTGCATGGTGGAGAATTAAGATTTCTCTACAGCTCCCCTTGTTTGAATAAAAGCTTTTAGTGCTTACTTGATGATCATGAGTTGGTTTATGTGGCTGTACACTTTGATTTCTTTATATGTCACGCATTTTGAGAGCGTGCTTACTTTTATACTGTATTCATATTTTGATGGAGAGTGATGTTTTCAATTATTGAACTCTATTTTATGACACTTGTTTTAAGCACCGTTTTGCCAAGCGAAATATTGCATTATGATTTTACAGCATCATTTTCACAAGGCACAAACACTTTACTTGTGATTTTATTTTTCTAAGATTATTATTTTTATTTTGGTTTTATCATTCAAATTTACCTGCTTTATGCTTGTTTTCCATCTACGCCCTACTCACGGAGTCAGTGATCATTGAGTCTGTGAGACTCACTCCCTTATTTCCCTTTTGCAAATAATGATCAGCCTAGCGTGCAATCATCGATGTTTGTGGTCCACAGCAGATAGGTAAAGGCATCTCATAGCACTTTATTTTGAGTAGCTCCCCTGCTAGAGGTCGAATCATTCTTAGCTTGATGTATTTGTAAATAATGTCAATGTAAATGCACAATTAGATACTATAGACTCTAATGTGTTCTTACGATTATGGTGAATAAAGGATAAGATGGCTTATTATGATTTATATTTAATTCTTATTGTAGAAAGGTACATGGTTTAAAGCAATTTCATGGATTGATGGTATAATGACTAATGTTTCAATTAATGTTTGTTTAGGACTTGGCGGTTCTCTCGCGAGACTCAAACGCTTGTAGCAATCGAAGAGCAGTCGTTACAGGAATGTTATGAGTTAAATAGTGAAAGAGGTAGTAAAGATGAAAAGTAAAGAAAAGTTCAAGATGTGATTGTATTTATTTCAGTACCTAATAAAAGAAATAAGTTTGGGGTTGCAAAATTGAGAAAAAGGAAAAACAAATAGAGAAAGAATGAAGTGTTGAACAAAAGAAAAATTTTTGATGAAAAAGGATATACTAGGTAAAGGAAAACAAAGCTCTGAATAGGTCCTAAATTGACTATGTGCTTAAGGTGATTTGAGCTATACATTATCCCATATCCCACCTTAACCCTAGCCATGCATTACAAACTAATTAAAGTCCTATTGATCCTTAATTTAATGCTAGTCTACATTAGTGGAGAAAGAAATGAAAAGTAAACTTATGGAATTTAATTACTAATTTGAATTTTACATGAATATAAACTTATCCAGATTGTACAGTGTTCTAGGTGAAAAGATTGCACACACACACATGGGAATTCATTTAACGATAAACTTGTATTTGGATTAAACATGACTTGAATAATATTTGTGTGTTGCCTAGAGTTATGAATATGGATTGACTTTTGAGGATATTAAAAGTGATTAATGAAATGGTGTAATTGAATTCTAGTTAAGTGTTTTCTTTGTTTAAGTTATTGCATGTTGTTTTATGTTTTGGTTGAGGACTAGTAAAATCTTAAGCTTGGGGGTGTGATAACTATATTATATGGAGTTATTTTGACACATTGTGGGGGCTTGAGTAGCTAGACTTTTGAAATTTTATGTTCAGATTTTCGCATTTTAGGTGTTTTTCTAGTTTAAGTTTGATTAATTGTTGAGCTATTAATCTAAATTATTTTAGTTTAATTTTATGTTATTTTATTTTAAATTAATTTAAAAGTAGCATTGCTAATTTCTCTTGTTACTTTTGTAGGAAATTTAATAAAAAAGGCTCATTTGATGAAAATCCGTGCAAGTATAGTGATGGCTTCATTCATATATATTTTGGTATTTCAACTATATCTCTCTCTATAAAATTCTAAATGAGGTGATTCTTAAACCATTAGAATTCGAAGAGAAAGGGATATAATTTTTATGTTTACTATTTTACCCAGTTTTGATTAAATCATGGTCAAAATATTTGTCTAATTTGGAATATTGTAGTAGTATGCATGGACTGAACATGATTTGCTATTTGGAGCATAGCTTTCAACCCAGAACTCCCATTGATGTGATTCTTAAACCATTGGAAAGTTAAGAGATAGGGCTATAACTTTTATATTTATTACTTTTTCCAGTTCAGGCCAGCTTAGGGTGAAAATCATGTTCAGCATTGATAGACTGCTGTAACATCAAATAGCCGTGCCTCGACATAATGGGAAGGTTGTGAGACAACTAGAAAAATATATGGGGTTAGGAGAAAAACATGATTGCCAATCTCAGATGAACATGAATATGATGTAACAACATTTTTTTTCAAAGTAGCTTGTAACAAAATTTTTTGAGCATGGTATGTAACAATATTTTTTAAACATGGCATGTAACTTGCTTCTTTGTATTTTACTAAAATATAAAACTTTTGGAGTTAAAACAACATTTTTTTCAACATGACGAGTAATAATTATTTTTAAACATGACGTGCAATAACAACTTTTTTAAACATGACATATAATTTGGTCTCTATCTTTGTATTTCACTAAGATATAAACTCTTAGAGTTAAACACCTTCACGATAAAGATAACATTAAAAATCAAAAAAGAATTTGACAAAGAAAAGAAAATGTATTGAAAAGTTATTCAACATCAAAGTTACTGCTAGGATGAAATGGATTTGAGAAAAAAGATATTATCCAAAATCTCTAAATTTGGATAATTAATATTTGGGGTTAATTTATTTGTTACATTTTTGTAATTATAAAAAAAATGGCATGTAACAACCTTTTTTTTTCCAACATGACGTGTAACAACTCTTTTTTCAATACATGCGCTTAAATATGAAAAAGTTTCATTAAGGGCAAATTTACCCAAAAATCTTTTCTCTTGGCTAAAAATATTTAAAATTAAAAAACTATTATTTTCAAAAACACCTTATTTTTAATAGCTAAAAGAAATCGTCCTTAATAATTAAGCTAAAAGCAACTTATCATAAAATTGAATTAACCCAGCCTAATTTAATAACTTAACAAAAATTAAATAAAAATATATAATTCTTAACTTAAACCTCAAAGACTTAGCTTGTTTTAATGCTTAAAAAGTGATAAAATAACTTCATGAAGTAGAGTTGTCAGGAATCAATTTGGACATAGATATTCTAAACTCCAATAAACTTAGAGTTATTCTTAATCTTATTAAGATAATTCAAGTCTATTAACCATGAAATCATTCCACCATAGATTTATGTTCGCACTCTCAAATCGCCTACAATTGCAAGAAATCATCCAATACTTCATATTGGTTGTCCAATTGCAAACATTATGTTATGAACCCTCATCGCCATCTAATAACAATAGACAAAATTATCATTTTACCCCTTATGTCAAATTTTGTCCCTCAATTTTAGATTTCATTCAATTGGTGATCCAACATTCTAAATCAATTCTATTTAGTATCTAGATATGATGAGTAGCTAACTCATAAACCAATAAGCCCAATTTTATCACCAATCTTTTTAAAATCACTAAAAGTGATGTTATACTATGAACTCTATATCTTGGATACATGTTCCCTGATGCTTACCTCAATTATAATCCTAACATATGGAGTCTACATCAAGATAATATGATGATCATACCCATGGCATATGTTAGTTAAAATTCTACTATTCAAGTACACGTATCGAACAGATAGTATATAGACAAGTAGCGTATCGATCTCACAAAGAATCGATCTAAAATTTTACTAAGTACTAAAATTAGAACAATTTAGTTTTATTCAATAATTAAAATCTGAATTCTAATTAAACTAAAAATTACTCAACTAAAACTAGTTTAATTAAAAATTAAATCAACAAGATAATTAGGTAAAAAGCAATTCAAAGAGATTAAAAATTTAGATTATATGTGAGTTCAATTGTAATCATAGAAAAAGAAAATTAGCTACTTATAATTGCAAAGACAAATAACATTATATAAAATTTAACCATTAAGAGTAACAAGAAAAATAAAGCTAAGGAAGAAAACAAAATAATTAATTATAGCTTTGTTTTCCGAGTTTCTGCCTCAACTTTCAACCTCTTGAATATCCAAAAATTGTCTAACCTCATGTCTCTTAAAAATATCCTATTTATACTAACAAACTTAACCTATAATTCTTTATGTTAACCTACTGATTTAATTGGGCTTAAAAGTATAATGAAAGGCCCAAACAGTAATTGCTAGCATTAAGATTGCCATTTTCGTAGTAGTACACTTTGTCATCTTCAATGCAATTTTCACCATCTTTAAAGTAGCACTGGGCAAAGTGATCTTCATATTGTAGTTCTGTCTCTGAACTTTCTAATGGTCTAAAAATCCTCTTATTTGGAGTTCTGTAACAAGAGTTATGATTAAAACACCAAAGTATATACAAGCAGACTTCGAAATCTTTCAACACCTTACTTTTCAAAATTAAGTCCAATTCCCTTAATCCCTACAAAAACATAAAAACTAATAAATAATAACCAAACTAAAAGAAATAAACATAAAATTAAAATAACTCACTTAAAAATAAACTAATTATAAAAGCAATTAAAAATAACTAAATTATAATTGAAACTTACGGACTTAACTAATATTTAATAACAAAATTGGACTAAAATAATTCTATAAACTTGAATTATGCATCACAATGGCATAAATGAGAAATGTGCGATCGCTCGTGACATCCTAACATAAGTTAAAGGAAGTAATTTTGTTGCGACAAAGTGCAACCAGACTTTCAACTCCTTTTTTATGGCATTTCATTTAAATGAAACAGGCTCGCCATGTGATGTCTTTCATTGGGCTCCCTTAACACAGAGAGTAGATATAATCTTATTAAAATCTTGATGATTGCCCAAGTATTGCCCATATTCATTATTCTTAATATTGGGAGTTCCAAAAAATGTGTTAATAACCCGATTGTGAAAAGGGACTTGTTTGCCATGCACAAAAGCAATGCCATCAACATGCTCAAACGCATTTCTGTAAAACTCCCTAACCACTGGCATAATTGAAACTTCAGATTGGTCACTATAAAGTTGCCAATGTCATTCTCAAATCATTTAATGAGTCTCCTCATAATGGATGATGGGGACATTAAGACCCTGTTTAGGAAAGGGCACTTTGTTGAACAACGACATATGATGTCATGCGGAGGCATCAGTAAAGATGAACTTTGATCTATCAAAAGCACAACTTAAACTTAGTGTGGATCGATTATGTGCCATTCTTGAAGAAGGAATGAGTGCAAGACAAACCCAATTGAAGAAGAAAAAAAAAACTTGTAACTAGTTTATACATATATATATATGCATATGAAAAAAGGAAGCAAAATAGTTGATAGAGGAAAAAAGAGGGAAAATAGCTAGAGAAGAAGAATGAGTGATGTGTAGCCAAAAGAAGGGGTTTTATAGTGGTAGGGCCTTTTTTTTTCCAACTCAGTGTTGTGGCACTTATTTTTGAAGATCGCGACTCTTGATCTTGGAAGCCTAAAGCAAACTACTTCAGGGTTCAGCACCACAATGCTTAAACATTCTGTTTGCACAATGTTTAACCACTCTAGATCAACATCGCAACTCTCCCTTTGTAGGTCGCGATGCTAAAACATTTTGTCTTAGCATTTTTTTTAATTCTCGAAGCTGTGGCTCTCAATTTGAGAGCCATAGCCTTCAAAGTTTCTATTTTGAAGATTTTGTAGCCCATGTTCAGGGCCGTGGCCCTCAGTTTGAGGGCCTTAGCTCTAAATTTTTTTGCAATTTTTATTTTATTTTTGTTTTTTTAAACAAACACCTGCAAAGGGGATTATAAATTATTTAGAACAATAAATTAAAAAATAAATCAAAAGAAATAAATTAAAACTTAAAAATTAAATAAAATAAAGACTAAAATGAGTAAAGTTGAGGAACTTTGGTTGCCTCCCACGAAGCGCTTCACTTATAGTCTTCGACTAAACTAACTTGGATTTTAGGTCATGTCAAGCAAGTGTATGGAGGCCTTTTGGTAGTTAATTTCGCCTCCCCAATAATGCTTCATTCTTTATCCATTGACTTCGAATTTCTGACCATTTGTCCCCTTAACTTCAATTGCTTCATGTGGAAATACTTCATTAACAATGAAAAGACCAAACCACCTTGATTTAAGCCTTCTTGAAAATAATTTCAAGCGAGAATTATAAAGCAACACCAATTGACCCAGCTCAAAGCTTTGTTCCACTATCTTCTTATCGTGCCATTACTTTGTTTTCTCTTTATAGAGTTTGGCATTCTCATAAGCT
>NW_018397285.1:309488-309996 GCF_002168275.2 Theobroma umbraticum
ATTCATCAAGTTCATTTAATTGCGACAACATTTGCCCACCTGCTGCTTGTAAATCAAACTTTAACTTTTTCACGACCCAATAAGCACTGTGCTTAAGTTCCACTGATAAGTGACAACTTTGCCCAACACCAACTTGTATGGAGACATGCCAATTGGGGTTGTAAGCAACCCGATATGCCCACAGTGCATCATCCAATCTTCTTGCCCAATCTTTTCTTGTGGGACAAACAGTTTTCTCCAAAATTCTTCTGATTTCTCAATTGGACACTCTTGCTTGGCCACTAATTTGAGGATGGTAAGCAATTGCAACATTGCATTTAACTCCATATTTTGCAAAAAGTGCATCAAATATTTGTTACAAAAATGACTCTCCTCATCATTGATAATTGCCCTTGGAGTGCCAAAACGAGTGCAAATATTCTTTTTGATGAAATTCATCACCATTTTGATGAAATAATCTACGGCGAGTAAGATATTTTTGTCGTTGTATGAAGATATGAACGGACCC
>NW_018397285.1:310006-316090 GCF_002168275.2 Theobroma umbraticum
TACCCCATACATCAAAAATTTCTATCTCAACAATGTTATTAAGAGGCATTTAATGTCAACTTGAGATATTACCTAGTTTTTGGCACCTGTCACAATGCAAAACAAAATTCTGAGCATCTTTAAATAATGTAGGCTAATACAAACCTGATTGGAGGACTTTATTAATAGTTCATGTTCCTTCAAAGTATCCTCCATAATCTAAAGAATGGCAATGGTGAAGCAGGCTTTGAAATTCTTCTTTCAGGACACATTTTCTAAAATTCTAGTCTTTACACTACTCAAACAAGTAAGGCCCATCCCAAAAATAGAATTGAACATTATGCAAAAATTTCTTTTTCTAATGAAAATTTAAATCAGAGGGAATAATATTGCTTACCAGATAATTCACGAAATCATCATACTAAGGAAGTGATTTCTTATCAACTTGAAGGATTTGTTCATTAAGAAACATCTCTTTGATTAAGGTTAAATCTTTACCTTGAGTTTCAATCTCCAATCTTGATAGGTGGTCTACCACTTGATTTTTTGTTCCTTTTTTATGACGAATCTCTAGATCAAACTCTTGTAGCAAAAGAATCCCCCTTATCAATCTTGGCTTAGCATCTTTCTTGGCAATCAAATATTTAATAGTTGAATGATCAGTGTACACTATCACTTTTGTTCTCACGAGATAGGAGTGAAATTTGTCAAAGGCAAAAACAACAGCTAAGAGCTCCTTTTCTGTTTTGGTATAATTTTTTTATGCCTCATTCAAAGTCTTGCTATTATAATAGATGGAATGAAAGAGTTTATCCTTCCTTTGTCCCAAAACGGCTCCCACCACATAATCACTTGCATCACACATTAGTTCAATGGAAAAGTCCAATCGGGATTATTTATGATAGGTGCAGAAATTAATCTTTTATTGAATTCATCAAAAGTAACAAGACAGTCATCATCAAAATTAAATGGTACATTTTTTTTCAATAAATTGCACAGTAGTTTAGAAATTTTTGAAAAGTCCTTAATAAATCTTCAATAAAAACCAACATGACCAAGAAACTTCTAATACCTTTGTATCAGTTAAAATTATATTATCCAAGTATACGTATCGAATAAATAGTATGTAAGCAAACAGACTATTGATCCCATAAAGAATTGATCTAAAATTTTACTAAGTACTAAAATTAGAACAATTTAGTTTTATTCAAATAATTAAAATCTGAATTCTAATTAAACTAAAAATTACTCAACTAAAACTAATTTAATTAAAAATTAAAGCAACAAGAAAATTGGGTAAAAAGCAAATCAAATAAGCTTAGGATTACAATATCCCTCACACTTCATCTAAATCTTACTTCTCATCCTTAACTTATTTCAATGGGTTAAATTACTATCCTAGAGTCCTCAATTATTTATAAAGATCTCTGAACTAGTCTTACAAAAATATCTATTTTAACAAAATCACTATATCCCTATGTGAATTGAAATAAAAAAAGACTCATTAAGTTTAGACTCTAACTCTGGCTACATATGGCATATAGGTATATTCCTATCCTATATACAAATCAATTAATATGATCATATGCTATTCCAATTTTAATCTACACAAAACCCTCTTTTGCACGTTTGTTTAGGTTCCTAAATTAATTTAATTGGTGGCCAAGCAATTTAAAGCATTAAGAACAAATTGGAATAAATAGTTCAATTCCATTGAACATAAGTAAGAAAGAGATTAAAAATTTATATTACATGTGAGTTCGATTGCAATCCTAAAAAATTTGTTTAGTTCATAACATCTAATAAAAACTTCATCCAAAGAAAATTAGCCATAAATCCAAGTCAAAGAAAATAAGAAAAACACAAAAGTTGAAAAAGAAAACTAATAGTTGAACCTTTGTGACCTTGATTCTACCTTCAATTCTCTTGCTTTCTTGCTTTGTTTTTGGCTCTTTTTCTCGAGAGAAATTACTTGCTGCCCCCTCCCAAAAACCTCTAAAAAAAGACCCTTTAAATAACCTCTAAAAGCCATAGCTTCTAAAATCACATAAGCTTGTTATTTTTGGAAAATACAATGAGCGTCGTGGCTTTCATTTCCTAGAGCCGCGACTCTCAAAAGTTCTGCCTCAATTTTGTTCTTTTGGTGTAGTACTTTCACTTTGACAAAGATTTCGACCACCTTTCGATCCAAACTGGGAAAAGTGGTCAACATCAAAGTTGTAGCCCTACCTCTTAGCTTTCTAATGGTCTAAAAATGATGTCATTTGGATGCTTGTGGTGGGAGATATGCTTGAAAAACTGAAATGCAAACAAAACAACAGTCCATTATGCACCTTTCTTTATCAATTGAAATTATTTTTGATCCTACTCCTACGAAAACATAAAAGTAAATATAAATAACATAAAATTAACATTATTAACTTAAAATAAGTATTTAAACATAAATTAAACTAAGCTAATAAAATAACTAAAAACACCTAAATTCGATCCTAAATCTAGTCTAACTTAGACTAATTAGGTATTTATTCTCCCATTAAACATATGTATTTGATGCACAAATCAAATACCCCCAAACTTGAATCTTCGCTTGTCCCTAAGGAAAAAGGAAAAACTAAAAACAAAACAACTAGCTAGAGATGCAATTCACCAAACCATGAATTCCCCTTTTTTTTCTCAAAAATTATCCCACAATTTTAAATCAAGGTGAAACATAGATAATCATTAAATTCATGCTCAATTTAACTACAAGTTCATTCTCAAATGGATTTCATAATATTTATGTATGTGTGAATGATCTTTTCACAAAGAATATCATACAATCCAAATAAGATTATGCCAATGCAAAATTTAGCTAAGTGCTAGAATTCCATAGATTTGCTTTTCATCTCTCTCTCCACTAATGCAGACTAACACTTATTCAATGATCAATAGGTCTTTATTAAGCTCATAATGTATGGCTAGGGTTTAGGTATGATAAAGGATCTAATGTGACTCAATATCACTCTAAGCACATAATTATTTTAATACTTATAGAGCTTTAATTTCCTTTACGAAGTACACCATTTTCATCAATTTTTTTCTTTTTGTTCAACACTTCTTCTTTTTCTCTTTTTTTTTGTTTATCACAATTTCACACCCTCAAACTTTTTTCTTTTTTTTTTTTTGGAGATAGTGGGGTGAATTCTAATAATTTTTGAAATTTTTTTTAACAACTCCAGCTTTCGACCTTTGTCAACATTTAGCTCAATCTATATTTCCTAAAACAATATACATGCTTAGGAGTGAAGGTTGCAAAATTGAAATTTTGTTTTAAAGCTACGCTTATTATCATGTGGCTAAACAAAGAAAAGAGAAATTACGCTTAAAGAGGTATACTAGGGATAAAAGTTTAACGAGGTTAGCTTGAAAGGATCAAACTGTCTAAAAATGGCCTAAATCATATCCCATCCTAAGTGTTATCTAGAATTTGACCTCAAAAAAGAATCAAACAGATTCTAGAAGTCTTGACTTCACTATACTTTTTATCAACATAAACTTTCTCTAAATTACATGAAAATTTTAAGAAAAAGATTTAGTGTACAAATTATTGGAAATCACATTCTACAATGAAATTAGCAAAAGCATATCACAAGCACTTAATTCATGTCTATATCAAACCAAGAATCCAAATAGCAAGATAATCAAAATATCACCCTAGGATTAGTAATATCATGGCATAGGCAATTTTCATCTCAAGTACTTCTAAAACAAATCCTAAAAAACAAAAAAAAATTATGAAAATAAACTAATCTAAAAACATCACAAAAACTAATAACAATAAAACCTTCCCCTAAACATAAATTGCACATTGTCCTTAATGTGACAAGCTAAAAAAAAAAGAAAATTAAACTCCCTTATCAATGTTGGCAGTGCCTTGAAAGCTCTAATTTTCTTTCTCTTTATCTTCATGCTTTCCAAACTTGCATACACAACAAAACAATCTAAGAAGAGGTTATAACTACTTATTTACATAGAAAAACGAAAAGTAACTAAAATAACAATTAAATCCAAAAGGATAAAACTTGGGTTGCCTCCCAAAAAATACTTTTTTATAGTCAATAGCTTGACTTTAGTTAAGGTCTTCATTAATCTTTTAAAAAGGTTGGAGTTTGCATGAAAAAAGCTTGAGGTGTGAAAGTAGTCTCCTCTTAAGATGAGGTTATAGTGGCTTTAACTCAAGATTTGGTACTTGCTCAACCCAAGGAGGTGGAATAAGCTGATTTTTATCCAAATTCTCAAATTGAGTTCTTCTTGAATAATGCACTTTTGGTGTAACCTTCAAAACATATGCAACATTTGTAGGTTCTTCATTCTAGTCCTTAGCTGTTACAGCTTGAACCAAACAAGCTACAATGAGTTTCTTTGGATTTTCCATATCATCAGCTTCCTTAGGTAACTCAACAATTATATCTAGAAAAGAAATGTGAGGCACATATGGCTTGACTTGTGGTCGTATACTTCCACTTCTTGGTTAATTTCTTCATCTTGACCTTGATTGCTAGAAGTATTTCCTTGATTACTTTATCTCCGTCATCTACCACATTCTTACCATCTATCTTATCAAGATACTTACCATATTCTTCTCTTTTAAGATTAGGCTTAATGTCATTTAGTAAAGTTTCGTGTGGCCTATTGTTGATGTCATTAATAAGTTAGCCAAATTGAATCTCAAGATTTCTCAATGAAGCTACTTGACTCTGAATGATGGCATCATTTTTTTTCCATATATTGCATGAGAACATCTTCCTAGGTAGGTTCTTTTCAAGGACAAAAACTCTAACTTGTGATTGAAAACCATTATGAAAAATAAGTTGTGATAAATATGTCGGACCTTGATCATTACTCCATGAAAAATTTGGATGATTCCACCTTGAGTTGTTCCTGTTGGAGTATGAATTGTCTTACTGCCTATTAAAGATTCCATCAAATCATATTGATTCATAATAGGCTAGACAGCAATCACTTGAATGCGCATCTCCATAAAACTCATAAGTCACAAAAGGACTCTAAAAAACATTAACACCCCAAGTGTTAATTCTTTGAGACAAAACATCTAATTAGGCGGTCCAAGCACTGATAGCCAATTCATAATCACTAGCAACCCTCTTAGGCACAAATTGTTCAAACAACCACTAATAATTATCATAATTCATCACCTCAACCAAAAATATGTAGCATCCCGTACTCTCGCACTAGAGCCAATACGACCTTATCGACAAGACGAAGGGTTGATTGATATAAATTTAAGAGCTAAAGAGCGATGATGGGTGAAAGGAATACTTTGGAATAAAATATTTCACACATGAGAAAATAGTAATTAAATAATAATATTTTTATCAAGAATGAATTAGCAAGTTAAAAGGTGATTTGAAAGTGAACTGGTACAAAGTGAGACATTTGGAGTCTCAAGGAGACAAGTGAAAAATTTTAAAATAAAATAATATTTTATTAATAAATTAATATTAAAATATTAATATTTTAACTGTTGTTGAAATTAGTCATGAAGGAGGATTATATGACTAATCTAAGTAGGGAAGAAGAAGTAAGAAAGGATTTTGAAGAAAAAAGACGTTAAGGGGCCCATGTGTCTTTATTATTTGGACTAAGAGTGGGTAAGTATATATTTAAATATTATGGTGACACCTTGATGAGGTGCAAATTTTATATTTTATTTGTACACATGTAAAAGAAGGAAAATAGAGGAAATTGGAGTTTAAGAAATGTTAGAAGGACCAAATTGTAAAGGTAAAAAGTTTAAAGGGTCACACGGTTAACAAAGAAAAGTTTGAGGACTTATGTGCAATTTTTGACATTTGAAGTTATATGAGAATTTACTAAACAAGAAAGGTTAAATTATGTGGAATGTGAAATATACATGTGAATTCACTATACATGCAAAATCATAGCATGTAAAAAGGAGAAGTAAGTGGGACACATGTGGGACTCCCACCATGTGAAGAAAAAGGAAAAATAAAGTTAAGTTTATTTACATGTAATGTGATTGGTGCATTAGGTGGCCAAATTAGGAAAGTGAAATGTAGGTTGCATATGACTTGAATGGTTGAA
>NW_018397285.1:316100-317144 GCF_002168275.2 Theobroma umbraticum
AATAAAATGCAAAGTGAAGCTTGTGCATGAAATGTTATCTGGTGATAAGGTGGCATTAAAAGGAAATGAAAATGAAATGCATAGAAATACATGTGGAAAGAAATGCAAATGAAATAAATCTAAAGAGAACACCATGTGAACCAATGCATGGACAAGGCAATTTAACCAAAGGATAAAGGAATGGACAAGGAAAACCTTCATGCACAAGCCACCAATGAGAGGTCGTGTTAGTAACAAAAAGAAGAATTGATTGACAAGACATGTAAAGAGAAAAGAAAAGAAAATAATGGAAAAAGAATGAACAATGAAAGTGGCGGGTGAAAAGGTTTCAAAGCCTTTTTACCTTGTGATTTTAACCACATAAAAGTAAAAGGAAAATGACAAAATGACCAAGCCTTGGGCAATCCGCCCATGAGAGAAGAAAAGAAAGGAAATTTGAGTGTGGGAAACTTGGGAGAATCCGCCCACACCAAGAAATGGCAAAATGACTTTGCCTTGAGAAAACCCGCACCCTTGGAAAGAAAAAGAGAAAGAATTGGCTTGGAAACAAAGCGAGAAAGGAAGAAATGAGAAAGAAAGAAAGGAGAAAGAAGGAAAAAAGACAAGGAAGGTTCAGCGTAGTGATTCCAAGGTAAAGAAGGTAAGTAGAACTTTGATTTTGGTTATGAATTTCTTAAGGAAATGAGTTGGTAATGGTGTGAAAATGTTGTGGCAGCAAAGGTCTTCCAAGAATTGAAAGAAATAGATGTATGCAAGTAGGTGCATCTTGGAAT
This sequence comes from Theobroma umbraticum, assembly GCF_002168275.2. Lineage (NCBI taxonomy): Eukaryota > Viridiplantae > Streptophyta > Magnoliopsida > Malvales > Malvaceae > Theobroma > Theobroma umbraticum. The sequence goes on from NW_018397285.1 coordinate 316,874, forward strand.
ATATGGTGATTTTAAGCTAGATAAGCAATGGGTAAGTATTTTGGTCTTGAAATCACAAATAAACAAGAAAAATGAGATGTGTGCTAATTGTTTATGTTTGTGACAACAATGATGACCATGGATGGGAGGAAATTGTGAACCATATGTGGAACTCACACTAAAACTGAGAGGTGAGTATGCAATGTGTCTAAATTGTGTTGTGTTGGTTATGAACGGTTGGTAGTATGTGGAATGTTTGTTAAAATGCTTGTGATTGAGGTTGATGAAAAAT
>NW_018397285.1:317154-317870 GCF_002168275.2 Theobroma umbraticum
GTTAAGGAATCATTAATCAAGCTGCTGTCCATATATATGTATGATTAAGCATATTGAGTTTAATTTGTTGCTAGGAAAGTTTGTTGTAGTTACCGGACGAGGTAATGAGTGGTCGGCAAAAAGAGTTAGCTAGATACCTACTTGAATCAATAGCGACATAGCATCCCGTTATTGTAAGGTGAGTAGGGGGTGTCAATTTCCAAATTTCCATGCTATATATATATATATATATTACTATACGATTACTTGATGTGCCGATATACTTTAAATGTGATTTATGGACAGCATGAGCTGGTAGATATCCTAGGCAATTGTCAGTGCTATAGTGTTTGAAATTGTTTTGACTATATGCATATAAGTTATATACATAAAGGATTTTGAAAACCGAGAAACAAGCTTTTTATCACAATTTCTGTCAAAATGTGCCTTATTGATTGTGTGATGTACATTCATGAATGAATTTCATACTCACTATGCTGATTTGACATCTAAATCTCATGCAAAAGGTTTATAATGTAAAGTCTTACAAAAAAAAAGGGGGGGGTTTTATCATGTTACTGTGATAGGCATTCTAAAAATGATTTGAAATGATCTTTTGAAAACCCGATTTGGCTTTTAAGTGGTTTTACTGAACCAGGAGATTTGAGAGTAGACCAAATGTCACATCGGGATAGTGTGACTGTTAGTTAAAATTCTACTATGCAAGTATACGTATC
>NW_018397285.1:317970-342552 GCF_002168275.2 Theobroma umbraticum
TACTTAAGCTCCCAAAATGACTCAAAATAACTCTATATAATAGAGTTATCAGTGACCCTTGTGCACAAGTGAGCTCTAGCTAGAGAACCATTGGATCACCGACAAGCTGTTAGATATGGCTGAAGCCATGGTCTATGATATACGTTGCAAGGCCACGGGTTGTTATATGTGGCTAGGCCACAAGTGATATTCACGGTTGTGATCGCTTGATTTCTCCAATGTCAACCAATATCGTCGAGACTGCCATGGCATGTGGGAATCGGGTGGAGCGGTGCTCCCAGATTGTTATTATGTGGAAGTGGGTCCACGAGTTGATATTAAAGATTACCTACTCGAGAGTGATATCTCTTTGGGTTTTCAAACATGACTTCTTTCACATGGTGAGAAATACTAGTTTTTTCGTAGCTTCCCTATTTGATTAAAAGCTTTCAGTGCTTTATTTATTGATTATGAATTAATGACGTTGTGTTTAATACCTCAGGGATGAAATGATTTATGAGCTTTTATAAAAGCTTTAATAATGTAGATTTCATTGGAGCATGTGTGCTTATGTTAGTCTGACTTTAAGTAAAGGACATCAAGTGATTTCGATGATAGAAGTCTTTCTCTCACACTGGTTTTAAGACAATGATGGTTAAATGATTGCTTGCATAAAAATCCTTGGTTTTATACGTACCGGACAAATGTCCCATTTGCTTTTAAATGGATTATATATTCTTATGTTTTTATATATTCAAATCTTCTTCCTTGGCTTGTTTCCCATCTACGTTCTACTCACGAAGTTGATGATCAATAAGTCTGTGAGACTCACCCCTTTTTGCAGATAAGTAATCAGTTCAAGTGCATTGCTCAGCACCTCGAGACTTGCTACAACATAGGTAATGGCATCTCATAGCACTTTATTCTGAGTCGCTCTGCTGGTAGAGGTCAAGTCATTCTTAGCTAGATGTATTTGTAAATAGTGTCAATGTAAATGCACAATTAAATACTATAGACTCTAATGTATTCTTTCGATTATGATGAATAAAAGATAAGATGGCTTATTATGATTTAAGTTCAATTCTTATTACAAAGAGGAATACGGTTCAAAGCAATTACATGAATTGATGGCATAATGACTAAAGTTTCAATTAAAGCTTGTTCGGGACATGGCAAGTTCTCCCGCGAGACTCAAACGCCAGTAATGATCGGGGAGAAAGTTGTTACAAAGTACCGAAAAATGAAATAAAAAATTTTGAATTAAGGCTAAATTTGATTGAAATTAGTATTAGTAAAAATTCTAGAAACAATTCGCTAGCAACGACACCAAAACCTTGTTAGTTAAATTCTACTCCGCAAGTATACGTATCCAATAAATAGTATATAAGTAAGCAGAGTTTCGATCCCACAAAAAATTGATCTAAAATTTTACTAAGTACTAAAATAAGAACAATTTAGTTTTATTTAAATAATTAAAATCTAAATTCTAATTAAACAAAAAATTACTCAACTAAAATTATTTAATTAAAAATTAAAGCAAAAAGATAATTGGGTAAAAAGCAAATCAAAAAAGCCTAAGATTACACTATCCCTCACACTTCATCTAAATACCTCTCTTCCTTAACTTATTTCAATAGGTTGAATTGTTAATCTAAAGTCCTCAATTATTTATAAGGGTTTCCCTAACTCATCTTATAAAAATATTTATTTTAACCAAATCACTATATCCCTATGTGAATTAAAATTAAAAAAGACTTATTAAATTTAGACTGTAATTCTGGGTACATATGGCATATAGGTATATCCCTATCCTATACACAAGTCAATTAATATGATCATATTGCTATTCTAATTTTAGTTTACACTAAACTCCCTTTTCCACATTTGTTTAGGTTCCTAAATCAATTTAATTTGTGGCCAAGCAATTAAAAGCAATAAGAATAAATTGGAATAAAAAATTCAATTCCATTAAATATAAGTAAAAATTCATATTGCATGTGAGTTCGATTGTAATCCTAGAAAAATAGTTTAGTGCATAATATCTAATAAAAACTTCATCCAAAGAAAATTAGCCATTAATCCAAGTCAAAGAAAATAAGAAAAACACAAAAGTAGAGAGAGAAAACTAATAGTTAAAGCTTTGTGATATTGATTCTCCCCCCAATTCTCTTACTTTCTTGCTTTGTTTTTGGCTTTTTTTCTCTAGAGACATTACTTGTTGCCTCCTCCCAAAAACCTCTGAAAAATGCCCCTTAAATATCCTCTAAAAGCCCTAGCTTCCAAAATCCCATAAGCTTGTTATTTTTAGATAATACAATGAGCATCGTGGCTCTCATTTCCCAGAGTCGTGGCTCTCAAAGGTTCTGTCTTAGTTTTATTCTTCTAGTGCAGTGTTTTCACTTTGACAAAGATTTCGATCACTTTTCAATCCGAACTGGGAAAAGTAGTAAACATTAAAGTTGTAACCTTGCCTCTTGGCTTTCTAATTGTCTAAAAATCATGTCATTTGGACTTTTGTAATGGGAGATATGCTTGAAAAGCTAAAATATATGCAAACAAAGCAACAGTCCATTATGCACCTTTCTTCACCAATTGAAATTATTTTTGATCATACTCCTAAGAAAACATAAAAATAAATATAAATAACATAAACTAACATTATTAACTTAAAATAAGTATTTAAACAAATAACTAAAAATATCAAAATTCAATCCTAAATCTAGTCTAACTTAAACTAATTAGGTATTTAATCTCCCATTAAATATATGTATTTGATGCACACATCATGTTGATATTTGTTGGAGGTGATAGCTTTTCAGTTGTTTTAATTTTTGCTTTATCTGCCTCAATGCCGCTACTAGAGATATTGTGCCTAAGAACAATACCTTCTTGTACCATGAAGTGACATTTCTCCCTACTAAGCACCAAATTTATTTCTTCACATCTCGCAAGTACCCTAGCCAAATTTAAAAGACAATCATCAAAATTATTTCCAAAGACGAAAAAGTCATCCATAAATACATCTAAACTTTTCTCCACCATGTCCATGAAGATAGCCATCATACATCTCTGAAAGGTGGCAAGTGAATTACAAAATCTAAATGGCATTTTTCTAAAAGTAAAAGTACCATAAGGACAAGTAAATGTAGTCTTTTCTTGATCTTCAAGGGCAATAGCAATTTGATTACAACCAAAATAACCATCTAGAAAATAATAATATTCCTTACTAGCTAGGCAATCCAACATTTGATCAATGAATGGGAAAGGGAACTAGCCTTTCCTTGTAGCTTTGTTGAGCTTGTGGTAGTCCGTGCAAACTCTCCATCCAATCATACTTCTTGTTAGAATGAGCTCATTATTGTCATTGGCCACCATAGTCATCCCCCCCTTCTTAGGAACACATTGAACTAAACTTACCCATGAGCTATCAGAAATAGGATAAATTATTCCAATATCAAGCCACTTTCTTGACCACTTCTTTCATGATGGGATTCTATTTTCTTTACTGTTCAATTGTGGCTTTGTGAGTTTCCTCAAGAAGAATTTTGTGCATGCAAAGAGAAAGGCTAATTTCCTTAATATCAGCTATGGTCCACCCTATTGCTTTCTTGAATTCTCTAAGTGTCCTCAATAACTTCTCTTATTGCTTGTTAGTATGAGATACAAAAATAATAACAGGAAGAGTAGAGGATTTTCCAAGAAAAGCATACTTTAAGTGTGTGGGCAAAGGTTTGAGTTCCAAGGTAGGCGGTTTTTCAATAGAAGGCTTAGAAGCAAGCATCAAAGATGCTAAAACATCTAAAGACTCAAATTGATGATTATTTCTAAGTCTAAAATAAGCATTTAACAAACTTGAGTATTCAATAAATTCATCATCATCCCTATTGATTTGACAACTTACCATGCTTAAAAAGATGATTGGGATATTCTTCTAAACAGACATCTTTTGCAAAATCATTTACCACACTCACAAAAAAGTAGTCTCCAAATGTCACAAGCAATTTTAAAGCTTTGAAAATATTAAATATTACTTGTTGGTCTTGAACTCTCAAAGTAAGCTCACCTTTTTCAACATCAATCAAGGCTCTAGCAATTGACAAAAATGGCTTCCCAAGGATGATTGGAATTTGCCAATCTTCTTCCATGTCAAGAATAATAAAATCAGTTGGAAAAATAAATTTATCTACCTTAATAAGAACATCTTCAAAAATTCCCCTTGGATAAACATGAGAACGATCAACCAGTTGCAAAGTAACAAAAATGGGTTTCCATTCCCCTAAACAAAGTTTCTCAAAAATTGACCAAGGCATTAAATTTGTACTTATACCTAAATCACTCAAAGCTTTTGCAAAAAATAAATTACCAATAGTGTAAGAGATTGTAAAACTACCTAGATCTTTGAGCTTTGGTGGTAGTTTATTTTAGAGAATTGCACTACATTCCTCTGTAAGGGATACAGTTTCAAACTCACCCAATTGTCTCATTTTTTAGAGGATGTCTTTCAAGACTTAACAAGTTCGGCATTTGTTCCAAGGCTTCAACAAAAAGAATATTTATATGTAATTTCTTAAAGCCATTGATGAACTTTTGAAATTGCTTTTCAAGCTTTTGCTTTTAGAGCCTTTGAGGAAAAGGTGGTGGAGGATGGATGACTTGAGAAGTCTCTTGATCTATAGCTTTTTCTTCTTCTTTATGTTTAACTTCAATTTTTCACTCACACATGCCTTCCTCCTTATCAACAAACTCATTCTCATATTCAATTGCTTTTTCATTTACCACCTCAATTTCTTTCCACTCCTTGAAGTGATTGGTTGGCATTGTTCCTTACCTTTAGGATTGATTTGTGTGTCACTGGGCATGGAACCTTGTGGTCTACTATTGATGGAATTTGCAAGCTGTTCTATTTGAGTCTCAAGATTTCTCAAAAAGGCTCTTTGGCTTTGAATTATAGCATCAGTCTTTGATATATATTGCAAGAAAAGTTTTTCTACTTGAGACTTCTTTTCTATAATTGGAGGTCATGCTTGCTGTTGAAAACTAGAAGGCTTGATGGGTCTTGGATTTGAAAGCCCTATATTATTGTTCCATGAAAAGTTTGGGTGGTTTCTTCAACTAGGATCATATGTATTGGAGTATGGATTATTTTACTACCTTTTGAAGTTCCCCATAAATTAGACTGATTCAAAATTGTATGGACATTGATCACTTGAATGGCCATCTCCGCACATCTCACAGACGACAAATGAATCTTGAACCTCATGAACTTCCAGTGTGTCAAACTTCTTGGATAGTGCAGCCACTTGTGTAGCTACTTGAGTAGTTAAGCTGCTAAGTGCATCAATTTCATAGGCTCCAATAACTTTTCTCGGACCAGCCCTTTCTGAAGGCCATTGATAATTATTTGAGGCCATTTCTTCCAACAGATTATAAGCATTTGTAGTATTCTTACGTATTAATGCCCCACGAATAGTAGCATCAATTGTGATTTTTATTGAACTAACTAGCCCATTGTAGAATGTCTGAACTTGCAACCAATCAAGAATCCCATGATGTGGAAATCTTTTCAATAGTTCGTTAAATCTCTCCCAAGCTTCATACAAGGATTCACCATCAAATTGTGTGAATGAGGTGATATCGTTCATCATCTTTGCAGTATTGGAGGCAAAAAGAATTTTCCTAGAAACTTTTAAGTTAAGTCTTCCCATGTAGGAATAAACCTATTGGGCAATGAATTAAGCTAACTCTTTGCTTTATCCCTCAAAGAAAAAGGAAACAGTCTCAATCTAATAGCATCATCAATTACTTTTTTGTATTTAAAGGTATCACAGATCTCTAGAAAATTCACCAAATGAGAATTAGGTTCATCACTGTGTAACCCAACAAACTGGACTGAAGACTAAATCATTTGAATGTAAGTTGGTTTAATTTCAAAATCATTTGCATTGATGGAAGGTCTTCTAATTCTTTGGTGTAAACCTTACAAAAGAGGGACAACACAATCTTGCAGTGCTTTATTTGCTCTGAGAACCAAATTAATGACATTATTGCCATTGTTGTTGTTATCCTCAACCATTGTCTGATTTAAAGTTGCAACTTGCAAATTCTCCCTTCAACGTCTTTTAAAAATTCTTTCTATCTCAATATCAAAAAGAACAAGATTCAAGTTGTTTTCTTCTTTGCATACAATGACCAAAGACATTTGCAAGTAAACAAAAAATAATATTAAAATAAAAAAATAAAATTTAAAGTAAGACTAAATTGCTTGGTATTAATATTAGTAAAAATTTTAAAAACAATTCCCCGACAATGGTGCCAAAAACTTATTAGTTAAAATTTTACTATGCAAGTATACGTATCAAATAGATAGTATATAAGCAAGTAGAGTATCGATCCTATAGAGAATTGATATAAAATTTTACTAAGTACTAAAATTAAAACAATTTAGTTTTATTCAAATAATTAAAATTTTAATTCTAATTAAACTAAAAATTACTCAACTAAAACTAATTTAATTAAAAATTAAAGCAACAAGATAATCGGGTAAAAAGCAATTCAAACAAGCAAGACTACAATATCTTTCACACTTCATCTAAATCTTACCTCTCTTTCTCAACTTATTTCAATGGGTTGAATTGCTAACCTAGAGTCCTCAATTATTTATAAGGGTCTCCTAACTTGTCTTATAAAAGTATCTATTTTAACCAAAACATTATAACCCTATGTGAATTGAAATTAAAATAAATTCATAAAGTTTAGGTTCTAATTCTAGCTATGTATGATATATAGGTATATCCATATCCTATACATAAATCAATTAATATAATCATATGCTATCATAATTTTACTCTACACTAAACTCCCTTTCCCAAGTTTGTTTAGGTTCCTAGATCAATTTAATTGGAGGCCAAACAATTAAAAGTATTAAGAACAAATTGGAATAAACAATTCAATTCCATTAAAAACAAACAAGAAAGAGATTAAAAATTTAGATTACATATGAGTTCAATTGTAATCTTAGAAAAAGAAAATTAGTGAATCATAATTACAAAGACAAATAACATTATATAAAATTCAACCATTAAGAGTAACAAGAAAAATAAAAGCTAAGGAAGAAAACAAAACGATTGATTGCAGCTTTATTTCCCAAGTTTCTGCCTCAACTTTCAACCTCTTGAATCTTCAAAAATTGTCTAACCTCATGTCTCTAAAAAAATCCTATTTATACTAACAAACTTAACCTATAATTCCTTAAGTTAACCTACTAATTTAATTGGGCTTAAAAGTGTAATGAGCAGCTTAAACAACAATTGTTAGCATTAAGATTGCCATTCTCATAGTAGAACACCTTATCATCTTCTGATGAGATTTTCCCTATTTTTAAAGTAGAACTAGGTAAAGTGACCTCATAATTGTATCTTTATCTCTTAGTTTTCCAATGATCCAAGAATCACATCATTTGGAGTTTTGTAACGCGAGTTATGGTCAAAACATTAAAGCATATGCAAGCAAACTTTCGAGTCTTTCAACACTTTACTTTCCAAAATTAAGCCCAATTCCCCTAATTCCTGCAAAAGTATAAAAACTAATAAATAATAGCCAAATTTAAAAGAAATAAACATAAAATTAAAATAACTCGCTTAAAAATAAACTAATTATAAAAATAACTAAAAATAACTAAATTATAATTGAAAATTATGGACTTAGCTAATATTTAATAACAAAATTGAACTAAAATAATTCTATAAAATAGAATTATTAGCTTATCAAAGATTATAAGAAGATAACACAAGTTCATAGTCCATCAAGATTTTAGTTTTCACATAAGCGAATGCATATGTGTGAGATTAAGTTTAAGTAATAGTTAAACTTAAACTTGATTCTCATATGATTTTAGTTCATGTAACAGTTTCATTACCCAGAGTCAACTACTTCGAAGATTTGGGACTCATCAATCCCTTGAAGGAAAATCACATTCCTTACATTAAAAGTAGTCTAGAGACTAAAGTCTTAACAACATAAAATGACCAACTTTATCACATGGCTATGAACAATGTATTTAGATTCAATTTAAAAATACATGTCTCTTATGTATGACTCTTCATACAAATGTGTTTTTATTGTTTCAACAAAATCATGGTATCTTGATAACTAGAAAACAAATGCTTACTTAAAACAAACTCTTTATTATTATCAAAATGTACTTCGTTACATGCCAAGTAATTGGAAGTAATCAACATGGGAATATACTTGCTTTCCAGAATGCCATATTGCCAATAGGAATGTCATTCCTTTAGCTTACAAAGGGAATGTTACTTTCCCTCAATTGAGGGAAATTTTAAATTTCTATTCCTAAATTATCTCTGACTTCTTCTTTTTCTTCCTTTCGAGTGTGATTGTGGGTGGCTACAAAATGTCCATTCTTCTTCTTTCTTTTAAGCATGACTATGGGTGGCTATAGAATGCCTAAGAAATAGAAAGCTGTACAATAATTTTGTAGGCGTTCTTTAAGGCAATATATTCTAGAAAAGATGTGGAATCTTAAGTTAGATTTAAGATAATGACTTTATCCATTTGCTATAATGTTTACCTTTCTTTAAGCTAATGTTCATTGGAAAAGATGAGTGCAAGGAGGAAGGTGAAAAGAAAAGAAGAAAAGTAAGAAAAAGGGGACAGAGAAAAAAAAAAAGGAAAGTGGAGTTCTATGTGTAAAAAAAATTAATTTGTTTGTTGAGTAAAATAAAAAAAATTAAAGGTATAATTAATAAATTATATATAAAATTTAAAAATAAAGAGCATATGAATTAATTAGAAATAATAATTGGTTATAAAAATGTGTGATTAATATTAATTGATTAATTATTTTAAATTAATTAATTAACTAATTAATTAAATTAACTAATTAATTAATTTATAAAAATAATTTAAATTAACTAATTCAATTCTTTAAAACTTAACTAATTTATTAAAAATAAATATTTAGTAAGTTCACATATTTTACTATTATATTTATCGTGCTATTATTCATTATTTTAAAAAGAATAAATTGAGAAATTAAAAATTTATATAAAAAATATAAATTTATTTAATTTTATATTTTCATATATAAATGTAAGTTTAAAAATTTATACTACATTTCAATAAAGTGCTTTTGAACTAAACACTAACATATTCTCTGTAATTATCACTTTCTCATGTTATTCCTAACACGAACAATTACATTTTTATAATATATGTCCACAATCACATTTTCTACAAAATACCATTACCTTCTTTGTACTTGTTTGATCTGATTTTTTTCAATTTATCTATCTCTTTAAAGTCAAAGCTAAACTAAACAAGATTTTAAGAAGCTCTTTAAAAAAAATAAACAACTTTTTTTAAAGAGCAAAATTTTTAAAAAGAGCTTAAAGAAAAATTCCAAAGAGAAACTTTCTTTTCTCTTCTTTTAAAACATACCAACTTTTTAGGAAATACTCTTCTCTCTCAATTGATCTCTCTTTCCTCTCCATCTCTCTACAAATCACCCTTTTCTAATGCAAATCTCGATCTCTTTCTCCCCTATCTCTCTTTCTACAAAGATTACTAAAAAAAAAATAGAAGATCTAGTAAAGGAATAGTAAAATTTAGGATTTTTTTATTTTTACAAATATTAATAGCACGTTTGGTTTGTGGAATGGAATAGAATGATTATTCTAAAGGAAAAGAATAAGATAGGAATATAATAGAATGATTATTATGTGGTTTAGTAGATGGAATGGAATAGTGTAGGAATTGTTATTATGATTTATTTTAATTTTTGGTTGATAAGAATAGCTTTGGAATAATGAAAGAATAAATAATAAAATGATAAAATTACCCTTTATTATAATATTTAATTTATTTTTATCAAAAGAACAAAATATAATAAAATACTTATACCAAAATGTTAAATTACCCTTCACTATAATTTAATCACGTATTTATACTCAAAAACCAAAATTATTCTTGATTATATTTTAATAATATTTTCATAAGAATACAAAACCATAAGGAACTGTGACCTAAAAAGCTTAAAACGATATGCTTTGGATATCCACATTTTATTTATTTTTAAAATAATAAAATCTCAAAACAACATTTTATTATTTCTTTCAAAATAATAAGGCATTGTAACTAAAAGCTTCAAGTATTTGAACTTAAAAACCTAGTTGCGAAAACAAAAAATTTTGTTACCAAAATCCTAAAAAAGCAAGTCAAGAAAATAATTTGTGAAACACCAAATAAATAATTCCAGTACAAAAAAAGATCGAAGTGACAATCGAAAAAGTATTTCACATCAAGAGTAGTGAAGGAGAAGCAAGAGAGGTGGGAGAGGGGGAGAGATGGATGAGGAAGAAAGGGAAAAAAATTATATAAGGATAAGGTTATAATTATTTTTATTAAATAAGGGCATTTTCATCTAATGATATTTTGGCTCTTCCATCAGCCATGGAATGGTTAAAAATTGGCAGAGAGAAATGGCTAAGTCTTTTTTTTTTTTGGAATGCCTATTCTCAACAGTAAAATGTAACCAAACAAAGGAATAAAAAGGTCAAAGGAATAAAGAAAATAGCTTAGCTATTCTTCGGTGCCAAACGTGTCATAACAAAAAGAAAACTTAAAAATTAAAAGTTGCATTTATGTATTATTTAAAAGTTTTGTTTTTTTTTTTCACTAAAAGATATTTTAGTGTTAAATACATGGTTTCTTCTTTTCTTTTCTTTCTTTCTTGAAAAATTAAAATATTATGATTCGATTACTTATTAAATTAATAAAAATATAATACTATTACTATTATATAAAGTTTGAAAATTATTTTATTTTTATATAGAGTTTTTTATTTTAATATTTAAAATTGTATATAAATTTAAAATAAATTTATTTTATTTTAATTTATTAATTAATTGAAGATGATATAAATATTTTTTTTATCAAAATTTACACTTATATAATTTATTTTATCAAAATACTTTCCTGAATTAAGCCAAACAGGTTCTTGGAAATAGAAACACACTGCAGCGCGAAACCTTTGACTCGCTCCCGCCTCCCTCTCTCTAAACTACCTTTCACCAACCCAAAAAAATCACGACGGCGTTGAAAATGTGCCATCTTTGACCTCTCAAAGTTCCCATTCGATATATAAGTATAGGCAGCATGAAGAGCGAAGAAGTCTTGTTGATTGTGACTCGATGGCGAGGAAAGCCGCGGAGGCTGCGGTTGATTCGATTGGATTGGGATACGATCTCTGCGCTGATCTGAAGCTCAAATACTGCAAGAAGACCTCCAAGTTGATAAGCATCGCGGATCATGATCACGTCCGGGACATCGCCATTCCCGGGGGGATTTTGGTTCGTAATGTTCCCAAATATATCAAGTGCGATAAGGGGGAGCGGATCAGGTTCGGCTCTGATGTCCTCTCTTTCCAGCAGGTAGTTCCTTTTTGCTTTTTAATTAATTTTTATATATTTGAAACTGAATACATGTTTGATGATGATATTGACTTGGAGTATGATGTTTTTTTCACTTATATGTTTCTCTTACTTGTAGATGTCAGAGCAGTTTAACCAGGAACTCTCTCTGTCCGGTAAAATTCCCTCGGGCCACTTCAATTCTGCATTCTCATTCACAGCAGGTTGGCAGAAAGATGCTGCCAACACTAAAACCCTCGCTTTTGATGGCGTTTTTATCACACTTTACAACATTGCTCTAGAAAAATCTCAGGTCACGCTGTGTGATCATGTAAAGCAAGCTGTCCCTTCATCATGGGATCCTCCTGCATTAGCTAAGTCAGTATCTACTCTTCCACCCTTTCTTTTGTCAGGATAGAAAATTTTTGTCAAGCTGGTTAACTGCTTGGTTTCTGCTTTATTAATACTGCATACTTTCTTGCTTTTGGAAAATCATACTTGAGATGAGCACTCTGGTTGTTAATTGTTAATTTCATTATTTCACAATGACAACTAATTAGTTTTAGAATTAGCAAGCCTTTGGGTATAAATTTCTTTTCTCTAGTATGTAGTGTGGCAGTAGAAACAATCAAAACAAAACCAAAACAGTGAAAGAAAACTAGAACAAAGTCTCAAATTGATGTATAATTTAAGTAATAACAAAATAACCAGGGTTTAGGGTTGTAGAACCTCTAACCCATAAATATTTCAATATAACCAGGGTTTAGGGCTGTTTTCCTCTCCTGTACCAATGCGTTGGTAAGAAACTCTTCAACCTGTTTTTGCATCTCAGCTTGCTGTAATGGAGAAGCATATTCGGTAAAGAATCCTCCATAACCAAATTAATATCATGTTGGTCACTACTCATTGGTGTTAAAACAGATGGGAATTTCTCATTAACTAGCTCTTCAAACTCTTCTAACAACTGCTGAACTTCAAAAGGATGATTTGGTAAACACTTCCACTTTCTCTACTCTCTGATTTAAATTTCTCCATTGCTACTGACTCTCCTGGAATTGGACAACCATCATAAACTGGATGTGATTCCTCATCTTCATTTAATCATCATGTATTGGTTGTGATTCCTTCTCTCTGGTTACTTCACATTCAGCCTTAAAGGTACCATAATCAAAACTGTGTTGTACTCTGTAAGGTGCTGCATTCTTCCCTCTGAAGTCATCAACCTTTATCAAAACTCTTCACACATTCAAGTATAGAGCATGTATCACTCACTCTTCCAGTTCCCCACAGATGGCAAGATTTGTTGTCCAGCATTGCCGTCATCCTCTCCATACTCAATTTCATTCTGAAGACTACCTTCTGGTTAATCCAAATGTTTGGGGTAACATTCTTGATTCTCCATACGGGCTCCCTTTGGTTCCTATCACTTTAAAGCTTGCGCAGCCCATAACAAATGCTCAATTGTACGTCTGAACTCAGCCAATTCTGTTTGGTGGGCTTGGTTTCCTTTTCCACATCCTCGACCGCATCGTCTTCCATAGTCAGCCATGGTTTATAAGCAAAAACCCTAGTTCAACTATAGGATATCTTCGGTCCAGTACCACTCTGATGTAGTGCAGAATTAGAAACAATAAGAAGAAAACCAAAACAGTGAAAGAAAACCAGAAAAGGTTGAAATTGATGAAATTTCGAAGTAAGAACAAAATAATTAGGGTTTAGTGTTGTAGGATCTCTAACAAAAAAAATTCCAATATAATACGGCTGCTTAATGTGTCTAAAAGACTATTTATACTAGGGTTACTGCAGCTCTTATTCCTAGTTCTTGAATACACATAAATTTAATCTAATCCTACCCATTCAAACTCATTAAAAGATCACATGCTAATCGCATGACCACTTTATAAAATAAGAACATAATTACTAAAGTAAAACAGAAAAAATAAAAAAGCATTTTAAGAAAACTAATTTAAATAAGTTATGGATTGCTCCTGCATCATCTACCTTTGCCTCTCTATCTTACAAATTTGGATATTTGAAATAAAGTAGGTTGCATATCACATAAAGTCAATATTGTTAGTATCTCATCAGTCCCATGATGAGGTGTTAGTTTTATTATTATGGAGGTTTAATTAATTGATAAAAGTTGTTCATTTAAATCCAAATTATTCTGTTTTATGAATAATTCTTCTTATGAAATTGCCCTTCATGCCTTTCTGTTAAATGAAATTTTGCCATTTTTGGAAGGTTGTTCAGTTTTTAAACAGTGCTTTATAAAATTTTTAATTTTTTTCTTGAATGAACTTAGCGTTCTGAAGAGAAAATGTTTTGATGCAGTTACCAGTACTATATTTAATTTAGTAGTTGAAAGATATATGGCTTTGCTTTAAACCTTTTCCTAGTATTGCTAAAATCATGTTTTAGTCACCAAATTTCTAATTCTCATTGGTCTTCAATGTTTTTCCATATTCTAGGTTTATTGAGACATATGGAACCCATATTATTGTTGGTGTGAAGATGGGTGGAAAAGATGTGGTATATATGAAACAACCGCATTCTTCACCTCTCCAACCGATTGAAGTACAAAAGAAATTAAAGGACTTGGCAGACGAAATGCTCATACAAGGAACTGGGCTACACAAAACCAACTATGATAAATTGAACAAGAGAGAAAAGGTGAGCAACATCTAAAGTTTTGTTTGTGAATTGGAATTACTGAAATTTGACGCCAAATTAAATATACAGAAAATATTAATGTTAACTCAAGTCAAAGTCATGCAGTGTATAAAAAACAGTAAATGAGAACCCAAAAAAGTCTTAAGTTGATGTAAAATTGAAGTTTGAACAAGAACACTAGGTTTTAGAGTTGTAGAACCACTAGCTTATAATATCTAACTATAATGATTGCTAAAAGAGTCCAGAAAAGTATTTATACTAGGTTTAAACAACTTTTGATCCAAGTCCTTGGATATGAATGAACCTCTAATCCAATGTCTTCAAACTCCCTAAAAAATCACATGCTAGTCAAATAACCACTTAATAAAAATAGAAACATAACTATTGAACTTAGACTAAAGCAAAATAGCAAACATAAAAGAATATATCAAAATAATTAATTAAGCAAAGTTTTAGGATTCTCTTGCATCGCCAAGAGCGGGTGAATTGGATTACCACAAGAAAGGACAATTTGATCAAATATAAAGATAATTTGAAAATTAATGCTATATATAAGTAAATGAGTGAAGTATGTGTGATGATTACTCAAATGCTATGGAGAGAATAAGAACAGAGAAATCAAATATAGAGATTTGAATGAGGTTTGGTCCTTCCTCGGGGCACCTACATTTTCTCCCTTAGTTTCCTATTTCCAAGGAGTTCAATTCACTAATATTCAACAAGATTACCAAACTAGCTTTCAAGTCTAAGGTATAACCTCTACAATTGTTACCTATGAAGGTTAAACCTCTACAAATCTTTTAAGGCTAAGGTATAACTGTTTTTATCTACTTTTTAAGGCTAAAGTTTAACCTCCACAACCCAGGCATCTCTCACACTTTTTTCGCTCAAAGATTTATTTACAAAGAATGAAGAAATTTTCGTGCAATAGTAAACTCTTGAAAATAAGTAAAAAATATGCTAAGAACAAATATTTACAAAGATTGAAAGAAGTGAAGTGATTATTCATGTTGGGTTAAATACCAAATTTGTCACCATACTAGGACTTAATGATGAATGTTGTCACTGTACTTCAGTCGCATTCATTTTGCCACCATACTCCTATTTTGGTTGATTTTTGAAAAAAAAATTTATGCAGGATTATTCTTTGGAATATTTCATTTACACAATTTGAATGAGCTTTTGGAGAAAACCAAAATTATGACATGGAATTTTACATTGGACAAAATGTATCTGTGGTGATGATTGACGCATCATTTTCTTAATCACTTTTTATTACCAAGTCTTCTTTTTTTTAAAAAACTTTTTTACTGCTAGCTCATGGAAAATACCAAAGATAATGGTCACGTGATTTCATGTGTACTATTTTTTTAATTTTTGTCCAAACATGTTCCAAAATAAAAGTACAGTTATAAATTCAACCCAATTGAAGTATATAATGGCAAAATTCAATATTGAGTTATAATAGAGTGGCGGATTTGGTATTTATCTAGTCATCTTTTTTGTTTGTTTGAAGTCTTGTGTTGCAATAGAATGACTTAAAGCAAAGAGACTGAGTTGCTGGGTATAAGTTATTACATCTACCTAAACACAAAATTCCCCAACAAGCAAAGAGACCGTGTGAGTACAGCATTCACTTTGTCTGTACTGTATATCTATAGAACAAAGTGGTGTCTTTTCAGATTCACCTATTTCCCTTGCTTAGAATGCATTATGTAAAAATCTATACCCATGCATTCAATGGATATACAAATACACCTTTAAAGAAATTGTGCAAATTTCAGAGCAGCTCTGTTGGGAGGAACAAGCAAAAGAACCTAAATGTGCTAAGAACTTACCAGTATATGCTTTGAAGCAAATAATATAAATTCATTTTTTAAGATTTTTTTTTTTGAAATATCAATTCAATTTTCTTTTACATTCCATTTTCAAATCCCTTTAAACTGCAAAAATTGAAACTCAATGGATTTCATTTTAAGCTCAATTAAAAGCGTAACTTGGGCACATTCAACTCAAATTAAAAACATAGTTTCAATTTTGGAGAAAATAAATCATAAGTATATTTTAGTTGGAAAATCATATTTAAGTTTTGTAATTTCAAGATCAATTTAAGGTTACCAACTAATAATGATATTGCTTGATTAGAACAAATTCAATCCATATTTCAACCATTTTCAATTTTGGAGAAAATAAATTTTAAGCTTATTTTAATTTGAAAGTCCTATTATGGTTTTCCCTTTTCAAAATCAATTTTAGCTGATGACCAATAATGATACTACTTAATCTTATGTAAGCAAGGAGAGAGTTTCAAAAGATCAATTAACTTTCCCCATTCATTGAGTCTATAGCCTTAATTTGATCTTTCACAATAGATTTTGGGCTTGAATTGGCTTTGAAGTCCTTCTAAAGTAAATTTACTTATTTTTGGTGAATCATCAGTTGATAGTGGTGAGTGTCTGAATGAAATATTTTCCCTTACATTTTCTAACTGGTTGGCACAAAATTTAATCCGTTCCAGTCCCTTTCTCTAACTGTGAGTCTGCTTACTCAATTTAACTCAATTTTATTTGAAAGTTGTGTAATGAATGCCATAACACCCTCCAAATGCTGGGTGCAACCACTGGTGCCTGGGTTCAAGTGATATTCTTCAGGTATCATGTTTGACCATATAGAAGCCTTGAAAAACTCGACGGATCTTGCAACAACTAAGGATCTTTCAGGGAGAGATTTTAATTGGCTTTGTTTTTGGTGTGTGAGAGAGGAACTTGATCAACAATCTGAAATTTGCTTATATGCAGCCTAGCAAGGGAGGGAGTTGTGAACTTGGTCGACAATGTGAAATTTTCTTAGATGAAGTTTAGTATTTTCCTTCTTCCATTTAAGATAAATCCAGGCAGTCCAGGATAAAATTGAGCAATCTAACTTTAAAAGTTTTGCTATTGTGATTCATCTTGGCCCAACTTACTATCCAATTCTTTGGTCTTTTATGGACGCAAGACATCATCAAGGTCTCATTCATGCCCTTTGAATAAGCACATTAGAAAAAAAAATGATCTAAAAATCCTATAGTTATTGCAAGCTACAAATAGAATCCATACTGAAATAAGTAAGCCACTTGATCTGCTTGGTAGCATTTTATATTGCCTTAGATGCAAAAGCATGCATGGACGCATTGCAGTTTCCTTAACTTCTATGGTGGTTTTTTCTTTCAGATTTTTAAAGAACATGGGCTAGCTTCCATGGACATTTTACAAACTAGTTCTTATTCCCAAGTGGAGGTAATGCTATTCACAAATAAGTTTGTAATTGAATTTAGCGTTTATTGAGTGAAAGACCCTATTGGGCTCTTCTATTTATCATGCCACAAATACTGTGATATATTCCATGAATACTCTTAGCCTCTCACCAAATTCATGATTATCATGAAAATGTATTTTCTATTTAGGATCATTTTGTCTTAAACTTCTTGCAGTTTCAGGATATTAAATTCATTTGCAAAAGGAACGGAGGAAAGTTGAATACAAATTTATCACACACTGAATGGTGCCAAACTGTTCAGTCTGAACCAGATGTGATCTCGATGTCTTTTATCCCAATCACATCATTGCTCACTGGAGTTAATGGGAGTGGATTTTTGACCCATGCCATCAATCTATACCTTCGCTGTACGCACAAAACTTCATACTTTATTTTTTAACTTATTGCTTTTCCACAAATGTATGGTTACCATTTGGACAACACATTGACGTTGCCAACAAGTATTTTGATTGCTTAAATTCTGCACAATAATACCAAAACTTATGGGGTGGCTGACAGTCTTTCATTATCATTTTCTTGATGGTTATTGTCTAAATTAAAGATATCATTTCTGTTCATGATGGATATATTGTCTCATTAATATCTGGTTGACTTGTCTGGGCCATCAACTTCTGCATTGTGTATTATCTAAGCTGCTTTTTTGAAAAGCATCATCCGTTGTTGTTAAGCCTCTTGGTAAGCGTTTCAGGAAGTCCAATCTAGGTAAAGGTGTAATTGCTTGGCAAAATAAAAGTAGGCTACATCTCTGGTGGACAGAATCCCCATCACTTAATTCTCTTTGGATCGGTATCAAGCATTTCTGTTTCTTGGCCTTTGAAACTACAGTCCTGTCTTTAGAGACTTATTGCAGGAAAGGACCAATTACTGAAATGAAGTGTCTGGCATGGACATGGGTTTACTTTTTTAGTTTGTTCCTAAGATAATTAGTGTTTATGAGTGAAAGTCCCACAGTTTTATTATTCATCATCTACGTCTTTCAATCAAAGATCCTGATCAATCTTTGTTAAATAGCTTTCCGTTTTACTTTAAATGTAGCAAGTCTTGTGGATTTGGAAGGATATGGTTGTAAATAGGGTTGATTCTGGATTGGTGGCAAGATCCTAAAATTAATCATAGATTAATAATGGGTTTAAACATATTTTGCTGTGTGCATTGACTGGGTTTCATTAATAGATCCTTACTCTTCCTTAACCTTTTGAAGTGATGCTCAAGGTATGCCCATTTCTTGTTGACGATGCATGGCGCTCTCTCATTTCTTCCTTGAAAAAATTAGGAACTGTGTGAAATTTTCTTATTCTGACCAGTTTCTCTACGTTGATTTGGTGAGACAAGCTAAGTAGGTTCTCCATTGTACCATTCATGGCTTCCTTTACTCCATACTCATATCCTACTTGCATATGCATGCATACTTCATTCTGCGGTACATCACCTCATTCGCTCCCCTGCTTGCCATGAAACTTGATCTTTTTATATGTGGAGGATCCAAATAATCTAAACTAAGCAGTGAGTGTGTTTAATTTCATATGAGGATCAGTTTTAGTTTTCTAGTCAGCTATTACTGTTAAGCAGTTTTATTCATGAATGATGATACAGGTAGTCTAGGTTTATTTCCTAGTAAGCTATTAGGAGCTTTTGCATGAATATTATTTTAAGCTCTTATTCAGATTTCGGATTTGGGATTCTTTTTTGGCTTGTTTCTTAACCTTAAAATCCTTGTTTATATTTGGAGATTCAATTTTATTTTGGTGTAAAGGCCAAATTTGCCACTATGCTATGAGTCAAGTTTGAATTTTGCCACTGTATTCAGTAGGTTTAAATTTCGCTATTATACTTTAATTTTTGGTGATTTCCGGACAAAAAGTAATGGAGATAGAATATTCCATTATTGTAGTTAAATTCCCTGCAATCTCTGTTACTTTTTGTTCAAAAATCACAAAAATTAAAGCAAAATAGCAAATTTGGCTATAGTACCTTGTATTTTCTTTTCTGTTTTCTATGAAGACAATAGTTTGGATGAAAACAAAAATTAAAAATACGGTTGTATATTGTTATTAGAAGCATTCTTGCCTTTTTATGCAAGTCGCTTATGCAGGGTTTTGTAATGTCCTTGAGTATTGTGTCAATTATGACATCTGCATGTTATTTCCATGGCTAATTGGTATTTGATAGTAACTTTTGTTAAGTAAAATTAAATTGCAAATATCTTCACACCATACTTTTAATAGATAGCTTAATTTTTTTTTTTAAAAAAAAATAGGTATAGTGTGTTAATAGAAAACTGATCACCTTCACAAGTAGGTAAAAACCCACTTTGTCTGCATGGTCATTAATATTGTTTTCTGCGTCTACTCTGAAGTGAAACTGATGGCCTTTTTTCTTTTCTTGAAAAAGAATAAATTGAAAATACATAAGTTGCTGGATTTATGTTTGTCTGCACTGTTTATTTTGCTTGGTGTTTAACAAAAATTCGCTTCTGGTATCAAGGATATTTATTCATTTAAGTTTCTTTCTTTTAAGTACAGATAAGCCTTCTGTTGATGAACTGCATCAGTTTTTGGAGTTTCAGCTTCCAAAGCAGTGGGCACCAGTATTTGGTGAGCTGGCCCTTGGTCCTCAGAAGAAGCAACAAAATAGTGCATCCTTGCAGTTTAGCTTCATGGGCCCCAAGCTTTATGTTAACACAACACCGGTAATATTCCCAGTATTATTTATGATCCTTCTGCCACTTCCAACACAAAAAGCCAGTGTTAAGCATGGCAAAACTATAATAGAGCCTTTGATGCAATAATTTATCTTGGTGCTTGTGTGGCATTTTAACGCAGCATGTGCATGGCATTAATCTAGCTTAAATATAAATCAATTCACAAAGCAAAGATGATGGGCCATAGCTTATATGTGTGCTATGTTAATATGCTTATATCCATGGGCGTATTTCAATGTTGGTGGTATGGTGGTTTCTCTCAAACGTATATCCTAACTCCCTTGGACTCCCTTTGATAGAAACCCTGAGTGACTTGAGATTTTATTTGTTTATATAAGAGAAATGTCCTAAAATCCTAAAGTGAAATAATAATGTAGAAGTAATTTTGGAGTATAAACGGATTTGCTCAAGCCTTTGAGACATCCACATGAAATAAAAATTTAATATCAAATTCAGAAATATATGTTTTAAGTTTGGACAGCAGCGAAACTGCTATCATTAATACACACGCACGCACACACACATAGCAAGGAAATATTTGGTATTGGCAGGTGTGAAAAGTTTTAATGTTGTGGTTTCAACTTATCTAAGTGTGCGTGCATATATATATATGTATATATATATAATGTATATAATGCAGACTAACAATTCTTGAAGCAGAAATATATTTATATATATATACATATATATACACATATACATGTGTGTGTGTGTGTTATTGTTCTCATAGGCAAGGTAATATTTAGTATTGGTGGGTGTGAAAAGTTTTAATGTTAACTTATCTGAGTGTGCATAGATATGTACACATACATACATATACATACATATGTATGTATATATATACATATATATATGTAACTAAAGTTGCAAAATGGAATTCATAGAAAAATAGAAACTAAGCCTATCGATCAATAGCTTCCTCAATTTAATAATGTAGTAATAATAATACTTCTTGAGAAGCCCTTGGTTGCAATATATTCTCTAGTGCAAAAAGTACACACACTCAAATAAGTTGTAATCATAACATTAAAACTTTTCACACCCATCAATACAAAATATGACCTTACCTGTAAGAACAATAACAGAGTAGTGCTATTAGAGTGTCATTAAAACTCTTTTCTTCTCCAAGAATTGTTAGTCTGCATTATATATATACATATATGTATATATAGTTACATTTTTTGGGATCTTTGTTTGACTTTATTCAAGGTTCTGGGTTTAAATTTTAATTGTTATGCGTTTTATTCTACAAGTTTCTTTAAGTGTTGGTTCTATGTAATTTCTTAAAGAGCAAAGTTTTCGTATTTGTAATTTTTATGATTACCCTTGATGACTTTGCCTAGTTCTTTTAGAATTTGTTCTCAATTTCTAGTCTTCCATGGTTTTAAATCTGGATTGTTAATTGCTTGATGAAGTTACTTTTACCTCGTGGACTAATACTATTGCAATCTTCGGCTTGGTAACCTACTGCACTTTTTCTTTTTTTTAAATGTGAGGGGGGCGGGGAGGGGGTGGTGGTAAAAATTGGAGATAATACTTATTAAAAAGGCGTTTTTCCTCCTTTTACAGAGTTCCTTGGTAACGATTCCTTGTATTCAGGAATATTATCAGAGAGAATATTTGTAGTATATGCTTTCGCATTCTCAGATAGAAAGATTATCATTATATGTGGTTTTATCTGATGAATAGTAATTAGTTCTAGTGTTTCATAATAAGCTTGAACTGCTAATTCAGTGGTTGGTTTAAAAAAAGGTTAAATTGTTCTTATTTAGATTTTGATTTATTTCACTTTCAACATTGTGGTTTCCTTTTGGTACTTAAGATTTTGTGGTTTATTAATGTTATCAAATGGAGTTGCGGATTTGAATATTTTTTAATAAGAAGACAAAAAATCCTTAAATTCATTTTTCAGTTTTCGAGTTTTTAACTTATCATGGTGGGGTTTATCGTCATTGTCAACGTAATTATAGTGTTAATATTTTCCAAAAAGAAAAAAATTTCCACTTTTACCTCGTTACTCTGGCAAGGTGTTTTAAAACAAGAAGAAAATGCTTATGAGTTGTCTTTTCATAGAAAGTTAATACTGTAACTCCCCTGGTAACAAGGTGAAGCCCCACGAGGATAAGTGTCAAACTTAAAGCCATAGGTGTTATGTGAAATTATTAATGTTGTTAGTAGTATTATAATCGTTGTTGTTTAAAGTAAAAATTCCCTGTAGAGCTTTGCTTTTGATTGACATTAATATCTCAAAACTTGATCAGAGGGATGCTGTCAATAAGCTAGACTCTTATGTGAATGATTGGTATAACCTAGATTGGACTCATTTACTTCGTATTGAATTCCTTTGACAGGTTTATGTGGGTAAAAAGCCTGTAACTGGCCTTCGACTTTATTTGGAAGGCAAAAGGGGCAACTGTTTGGCAATCCACTTGCAGCATCTTTCCTCACTGCCAAAGACATTCCAGCTTGAGGATGAACCAAGCGCCAGTGTCTCTGATCCCACTTCTGAACGCAAGTACTATGAGAAGATTCAGTGGAAGAGCTTCTCTCACGTCTGCACAGCTCCTGTAGAGTCTGATGATGATCTCTCTATTGTTACTGGGGCCCACTTTGAAGTTGGAGACTCTGGCTTGAAGAAAGTTTTATTCTTACGGTTGCATTTCTCTAAATTAATAGGTGCAAAAGCTATCAAGGAGCCTGAGTGGGATGGCTCTCCTGGCTTGGCCCAAAAATCTGGAATGATCTCAACATTGATCAGCACTCATTTCTCAAGTGCTCAAAAACAAGCTCCACAGCCAACCGAAGTCAACCTAAATTCTGCTGTCTACCCTGGGGGCCCTCCAATGCCTTGCCAAGCACCAAAACTTCTGCGGTTTGTTGACACAACAGAAATGACAAGAGGACCACAAGATTTACCAGGGTTCTGGGTTGTCTCGGGTGCAAGGCTAGTTGTTGAAAAGGGCAAAATATCATTGCGAGTAAAATATTCTCTCTTGACTATGCTATTACCAGATTAGAGGATCAGTTCTGGTTCAAATAAGGTATTATGGATCAATTGTTCTGGGTTGTAGTTGTTTTTTTTTTTCCAATTAATTTGGGTCGAATCAAGTTAGGTTTTGAGTGAGTTGTATGGATTGTGTTCATTTCTTTTTTTTATTTGCTTCTTGTTGATGTTCCTACAACAGTTTGTCTTCCTGATGGCCTCTAGGCACTGTTCATATTCTTGCAATGGCTGTGTATATAATATTTCTCAAAAGTTAAATTATGTAATTAGTTTCCACACTCTATCAAAGTAGATTTAATCTCTGTAAGATAATTTTTAAAAATTGAGTTTATATTTTTTAAAAGTGAAAATGTTAGTTTAATATGTTAAAATTTTTTTTATTATTTATATTGATATAGCATTTCATGAATGATGTAACAATAAAATTGATTAGACGTGATCAAGTACTAATATGGATTTTATAAATGTAAACAAAAATTAACATGATCAAGTATTAATATAAATTTTATAAATGTGAATATAAATTATCCAATATGAGTTAATGGTTTAAAACAAGATTGGAAATGAAACAAAACAAAAATATGAATAGGGTTTTAAGATTTACAAAAAGAGCAATGTGAGATAGAGAAAATTTTATAATTTAAAGTAGTGAAATGAATGTTGTGAAATACTACATCGTCATTAACAAATAATCATATTCAATGTTACATCAGTAAAGACATACAATGTTAACATAATTAATAAAAAATTTTTAATAATGTTAACAATTGAATTGAAATTATATAAAAACTAAATCCATCACTTTGTCAGAGTATAAAGACTAATTACATAATTTAACTTTTTCCAAACAACAATAAACCCTTGTTTCTTTTTATTTTTTCCCATTAATTGTTTATCTTAATGTGCTTTAACTTAGTTAACAGGTATATAATGTGTGTAACATATAATCTTATCTATTTTATGTTAAATTTTATGTAATTTTTATTTCTATGTTAAATTCTATGTAATTTTGATCTCTGTTCTCACTGTTTTATGTTAAAAAATAAAAATGTTATTTTTTAACATTAATTCTATATTTAAGCTAGTTAAGGGCTAGATATCCCTACACCTAGCCTATTTGTACTTAGGGGTTCTTCTATTTTATTTTCCTGCTTTGTGTTTTTATTTCATTGCAAAATAGGTCCTAAGTTTATTTTCGCTATGACAATCAATAATAAAATTGCATATTTATCAAAAGAAATTTACTATCAAATATTTAGATATTATTATATAATTGCAAGATAAAAATATAATAATATTAATGTTGCTTATAATTATAAATGTCAATATTATTCATAGAATGTTATATATTATGTATATTGATTTTATATATTATTGTTAACACTAAATGTTAGTCAACGTTGTTAAATGTAAAGGTGCGGAACTTGTTTATTGGCTGATATATCTCTTCTTTTAGTTTGGTTGAATCTATTTTTTTTTTT
>NW_018397285.1:342562-350570 GCF_002168275.2 Theobroma umbraticum
TTTGGTTGAGCCGGCAATCTCCAATCATGCCCTGTACATTTTGTAATCGATTTTTACTGATTAATAAAATTCATCTGACTTTTCAAAAAAAAAAAGAAGGGCTAGTTATTGTTAACGTTAACATATACATAAAGTTATGTATATTATGTATTATATAAATATTAATATTTAAATATAATGCTACATGATATTAAAGTTTAAGTTAAACTCATACATTAAAATGGTGTTAGATGCCATGTATTAGAATTTTTATTGAAAATGTTGTCAATACTTAAATATTATATTTAGACAAGTAAAGAATAATTTTCACCATTATTATACATGTACGTTTAAGAAAATTTATTCCAACTATTTTTTCTTTAAAATATAAAAAGCTAAGCATAATTTTTTTTAACATTTTAATATTTTATCTATATTCAAATATATTTACATCTATATTTTATCAATGTTTACTTCAATTTTATATCTTTTATCTTTATTTTCATATATTTACATTAAAATAAGATAATCTCATATTAACATTCACATTTTTAATTTTTTATGTAAAGATTTGTAAAGCGAATTTGAGAATTTGAAAGGATACAGATTATTTTTAATAAAGATAATTTAAAAAAACTAAAATTAGATTTTTGCACTTTGTGTGATAAAACTTTTTACCTTTATTCGTTTTTTTAAAAGTATATTATTTATTACTTAAAGCCAAAACCAGGGTGATCACTACAGTAAGTCTAACCTCACTGTAAACAACATAAATAATTTTTAAACTTATTCATTTTATGTTAACAATGTAGGTAATTTTTAAACTTATCTATTTTATTTTAAATATTATTTCACTTTTATTTTTACTCTATTTTCCCTTAAAATATAAGAATATTATTCTTTTTAATATTAACATTATATCTAAATGTTTAATTTTCACAAAAATTAGATTTTTTTACTTAATTGACATGTTATGTTAACTCTCACGCATTTACTTTAGAATTTTAATAATGTTTGTTCTACTTTTATGACTTTTTACATTAATTTTTATAGTTTTAGGTCAAGGTTTTTCAATTGTTAATTTTCACTATAATTATTTTTATTCTTATTATTATCTATTTTTAAATTAAATTTTATATATCATTAAATACTTTTAGCTTGAAAATATAAATTTAAATATCTATTTTTTACAAAAATTACATTTTTTGGACTTAATTGACATGCTATATTAAGTCTCACACATTTTAAATATGCTTGTTCAACCTTTATAAGTTTTTACGTTAATTCTTATTACTTTATGTCAAGGCTTTTCAATGGCAACTTATAATTATAATTATTTTTATCCTTATTATTATTTATTTTAAAATTAAAATTTATAAATTGTTAACACTTTTAGCTGGAAAATATAAATTTAAATGTTTATTTTTTGTTAAAAATATATTGTTTTGATATAATTTGTAACACCCCAGATTAGGGTAAAAAATTTAAGTATGAAAACTAAGTTGCACATGGATTGGAGTATGAGAAACTATGTGCTATATGAGCTTGTAATACACAAGCATGTTTGATGCCATGATGGTTGAGATGAGATGGCCATAAGTAAATATGAGAATATGCATGAAATGTTCAGAAAGCTAGGTGTGTGGGAGTTTAGACTCATTTGCTAAGTCAAAATTAAGAGAAAAAAGGCATATGATGGATAAAAGAATAGAAAAGAAGCTAGAAAATGGCCTAAATTTGAAATTTGCCTTGGAAAGAATCAACCCCTAAGAAAGGAGAAGTCGATTCTCAAGTGGCAAAACTAAGTATTTTGTTTCAACAAGAATCGATGCCTTGAAGAGAAAAGATTGACTCTGTGTTGAGAAAAATCAATCTTTTGTAGAGAAAAGATTGACTCTATCTTGAGAAGAATCAATTTTTTTGAAGGGAAGAGATCGATTTTCAGCTTCTAGAAGCATTCTGTGTTAAGAAGGGAAGAGATTGATTCTAAGCTTCCAAAAGTATTTCGTGTTGAGAAAAATCAATCTTTTGAAGAGAAGATATTTCTAACTGCAAGAACTTGAAAATAAAGAAAAGTTTAGGAGAAAGACTAAATTGAAAAGAAAGAAAAGTTAGAGGACCAAATTGAAAAATTAATTTGGGAGACTAAATTCAAAAGAAAAATAAAGGAGGTGAGTTATGTAAATTGAGGAGGCAAGGACTAAAGGGCAATTAATCCATTATGTTTATTCAAGTGGGGATTGATACTTTACCTTTTTTGTTTGTCCAACCATTCAAGATTAGTTTAAGAAGGTTTGAAGTTCCTTTTGGTTGATGGTTTTCTAAGCTTTGCCTTTCTGATTCTTAAGCACTTCTATTAGTTGATTAAAGCTAGAAAAGTGGGAATTTCACTCATCAAAGTAAGTGTGATCTCATTTTGGCTGGTTTTGATGGAATTGGATCTTTATGCCTAGATGCGATTGGTGTAAACTATGAGTTTAAAAAAATTATTTTATTTTATTTTTTATACTATTATTATAAACAAATCATAAATAAAACCATGTGGATAACAAAATAAAACACATGAACCATGCTAGCATATTGCAAATCATTTAATCACAAAAAAAAAAGAAAAAAAAAAGAACACTAAAGGATTAGTGTTCTTACTTTTTCATTGCAATGCAATCAAATCTTGATTCTAGTGCATTGTAGCAAATTCACTTTCTATTCCGAAAGCTTGATTTCTCCACCAAATCAGCTTACCACTTATTCTCTAAGAATACCTTCAACAAGAACTTTGAGTGGACAAAGTGTGGAATTGAAGGCACCAGATGGTAATAAGATGATTTCTCTCTCTTTTTTTTTTATCGAATTTCGACCAAGAAGATGCCGCTCATGATCTATAAATATAAATTAATTATTAAATTAATATTTGATTAGGATTTATATTTATTGCCAACATGTTAGAAGCCTAATGGGTCACAAATATTAAGTGACATAATTGGGATTAAATAAGGATAATTTAATTAAGTTGGACTTAATTGAAAGAGACCAAAATAAAGTGATAAATTAATGAAGTTCTCAGAGACTTAATTTAATTAAAATACAACTATTGTATTTAGGGTTACAAATTAGTTTGGTTATATAAATATGTTATATTAGCAAACTAAAAGCATGAAGCCTTCAACCACTTTTCAACCGTTTCATAAGATAAGAAAAGAAAAATAGTTTTCTTTGTTTGACAAAAATAATATTGGGTAAGAATTTTGGTCTTTTTATTTTAAAAACAAAACTTGCTAGCACAAGTAAAATCCTACCTTGGAGAATGTCTTATTCAGTCGCTGTGTGGATTACTGTTAAAGGCCAAACACTTGGGTGCCTGAAGATTTGACAAATCCTAAAAGTGAAGAAGCAATTATTTTTGGATTTAATTGGCACTTGGTTTAGATATCTAAAGCAAGGTATGTAACTCTTAAACCTATGAGTGTTTATAATTTATTTGATAGTTACATGAAAAACACAAACATTGATCCTGTAAGATTCGATTGTTTCTCTAATTAAATGTTAATTTATTTTTCGCTGCGTTATATTTTAATTTATTGATTATTTTTCATGTTTGAGCATGAGGTTGAATCCTAGCAGTGGTATCAAAGCCATTGTTTGATGTTTATCATGTGATTCGCATGTTTGATTCTTGGTGATAATGAATAAGATTGATTTGTATGTTGATTTGGTATATATCAATTTTAAAGGCTTGCTTTAAAATTTTCTTTTCTATTTTAATTCAAATCTGGATAACATGTAATTAATTCATCAAAACATGTTTTAAAAGGTTTAAAATCATGTTTAGTTGAAGAATTAATGAATGGATTAAAAGGCTTGCAAAGCTAAGTTAAAACCGAATAGTTTTAAGGTGTTTTGGGGACTAATGTGCCAATTATTTTTCCTAACATTGGGAAAGTGCTATGAGCAGTTTTTAATTATTAAAAATTAGTTTTATCAAGTTAAATTACTGCATGTTTCGTCCAAACTTGATTCAGTATGAAAAAGGTTCATAAAAATCATGTTTTCGAGTTCCAAAACAATAAAGATTCAATACAAAAAACTTTTGACAGCTATTTTGGTGGCTTAATTCTTCATGAATTTTGTGTTTAATTGTTAAACACACTTGCTGAAAATTTCTAGTAGCTTTTTCATGAGTTTGACTAATGATTTATGGAGTTTTAAGAGCACTGAAATACCATCTATTTTAATTTTGGGTGATCAATAAAAATAGGAAATTGTTTCTTACTTTAAAAGCAATAAAGGCCTTGTAAGAGAATTATAAATTTGTGTGAAAAGAGCAAACAACTTAGTGATTATTCCATACGATCCAGAAATTGAGGGAACATTTTGCAAACTTTGATGAGAGAATCACCAAGGTGTTGCTCAAAATATACAATGGCTGATCAATAAGGTGAATAGCAAATCCAAGGGTGCATAGTAGTTTAAAATCATTGCTTAAGGGATTATGTTGTTTCTTTGGTATAAGGAATTCCATCGAGCAGTTGAAAGCTAGCTATTCAAACACAATAGTGTCATAGATGATGTAATTTGTTTGAGGCTTGTTCCTTTCTTGTTGAGAGATAAAGCTAAAGCATGGTTGAATGCGCTCTCTACTAGCTTAATAACAACATGGGATGATCTTGGTTAGAAGTTCCTTGAGAAGTTCTTTTCTCTAGCAAAGACAGTGAAAATAACGAATGATATTACCTCATTCCTGTAGCAAGATTCTGAATCATTGTATGAAGCTTGGGAAAGATACAAAGAATTACTTTGGCGTTGTCCTCATCATGGTCTTCTAAAGTGGCTTGAAGTGCAAACTTTCTACAATTTTGAGTGGGTAGTTTCAAACCACCATTGATGCCACTATGAGAGGATCTTGAATGGCTAATTTGATTGATGAGCCATACATTTTGGGGGAAGAGATGGCTGCAGACAATTTCCAGTGGCCAACAAAGCGAGCAATGTAGTGGAGAGTAGCTAGAATTTGTAATGTAGATGTTTTTTTAGCCTTATCTGCACAGGTAGCAACTTCAACTAAGACTCTTGAATCTTTTGGTATTAACTCCATCATAAGTTCTTCTATAGCTTGTGAATATTGTGGAGATAACCATGCAAGCCATCAATGTCCAAACTTAACAAAAATAGTGTAATTTGTGGGGAATAGACAACAAAATAACCTTTTCTCCAACACACACAAGCCAGGGTGGAGGAACCTACTGGGATTCGACTTCATGCTCAAACATGAAAATAATCAACAAATTAAAATATAAAGTAGCGAAATAATAAAATAATATTTAATTAGAGAAATAGTCGAATCCTACAAGATCAATGTTTTTGCTTTTTCATGTAACTTTCAAATAAATTATGAACACTTATAGGTTTAAGAGTTACATACCTTGCTCTAGATATCGTAATTAAGAGTCAATTAAATCCAAAAATCTTTGCTTCTTCAGGTTTAGGATTTGTCAAATCTTTAGCCACCCATGTGTAAGGCCTCTAACAATAATCCACACAGTGACTGAATAAGACCTTCTCCAAGGTAGGATTTGACTTATGCTAGCAAGTTTTATTTCTAAAATAAAAGGATCAAAATTCTTACCGAATCTTATTTTTGTCAGACAAAGAAAACTATTTTGCTTTTCTTATTTTATGAAACGGCTAGGAAGTGGGTTTTTTTGGGCATAGAGAGTTTTAGTTTGTTAATATAATATATTTATATAGCCAAACTAAGTTGTAACCCTAAATACAATAGTTGGATTTTTATTTAATTAAGTATTTGAGAAGTTAATTAATTTTTCACTTTATTTTAGTCTCTTTCAATTAAGTCTAACTTAATTAATTATCTTTATTTAATCCCAACCATGTCACTTAATGTGTGTGACCCATTAGGCTTCTAACGTGTTGGCAATAAATATAAATCATAATCAAATATCAATTTGATAATTAATTTATATTTATAGATTATGAGCGGCATCTAGCAATATATCATGACCACCCAAATGTTAGAGAGTCAATTAAAGATTTTAACAAAGCCCTTCAGTGGTCAGCCTCTCAGTGCAATACAGTCCTTTCATCAAATATCCTGGATATGTCATCAAGCATGACTCAATGTCTACTTATTACATTCCATATTAGTTCTCATAATTCATGACTAACCTTATGAATTTAGAAAACTAACTTTCCTCAAATTCATCATGCTTTAAACTAACTTTCCTCAAATTCATCATGCTTTGACCAAAGACTTTACATAAGTTAATCAAAAATTGAGAACAAGTGAGATACATCCCTTCATATCACATGGGGTGATGAATCCTTTCTTGACCACTCATTCACCTTCGCATGCTTCATGGCATACCCAAAAACACCCTGTTTAGGCATTTAGTTGCTTCCAAACCGTAGGGGTGAAATCAAAGTATGTCATTCCCCATACAAGATGACCTGGTGTCTCAAGTTTAAGGACTAGTTGCATGACTATCACATGAGAACATTTTCCATAGACACTTGAGTGAAATACCAAATGGAGTTCTCATTGTGGGTCATGTTCAGTGAACTTGTTCTTTAACAAGCACCTACATGTTATCCTCAAGTATCCCATATACTTCATTCTATGAGATTGATTGCTTACTTCTCAAGTAAGGAGACTTAACATGTACTAGTCTTTGAGCATTGTTAATACCATGTCTTGACATTACAATGACCAGGAACAATTTTGGGAACATGGCTTCGATACATAGTGATCTTACAATTATAACAACTTTATAATTCTCTTGCAAGGTTTTTATGTTCCATGGGCTTCATCTAATTAGTACTGAATAACTCCATATTATTGCACTAACATGAAGGAAACTCTCTATCATATAAAATTATGCCATTAAATATGCATTAAATGATAATAAATATTTCTTGACCAATCTAATTGGCTCAAGGGCATCTACCAACGATCTCTCACTTGCACTTGAGTCAATTGCTAACATATCCAAGATCAAACTTTTTCGCTTAGCAAATGTGTCTCTACTAAGACAACTTAAATTGTAATATTTGAGAATATGTTAATTTATATGTTTGACAATCTCCGTTGTCATAATCGAAATACTAATTTATATCACAATGAGACCTTGATTCCATTATTATGGCTCTTGTTGTTACTTTAACAACTTAGAATCGTTTATTAGTTCATCAAACTGATGATCTAAATATCTATTCTTTTATAGCCTAAACAAAAGGCTTGTATTCGATTATAGATGTAATCATGCAGTTATCTCTTGTTTTGGAACCATTCCAATATAACCGCTCAATCATGACTTTATGTCACTTTTAACATTTAAGATTCTCTCTACGTTAAACTCCTTTAACATGTTGTTAGTATAAGCCCTACAAGCCAATCTGTGGTTGTATGGGAATTACAATTTTAAGATAGTCATGTATGATATTTTGTTATTCATAATAACATTGAGGTAGTTCTTTATCTATAAGTTTGTGATTTAAATTATATTTATATACTTATGTAGATAAAGCCCATAGAACTATATATGCCTTGCAAAGGAATTGTATTAGGATACAATTATGAGATCTTTATGCATTAAAGTATTGTTCCTAAAAGTTCCTGATCATTGTATTATTGAGACAGGACGTCAACAATGCTCAAAGATTGGCATATGTTATGTTCCTTACTTGTGAAGTAAGCAATCGTTCTCATAGATTGAAGTACAAAGATGCTTAGAACTAGCATGTGGGTGCTTGCCATGAGAGAACGAGTTTACTGAACATGACCTGCCATGAGAAGTGCATTTGGTACCACACTCAAGTGCCTATGCAATATATCTCATGTGTTAGTTGTGTAACTACTCCCTAGGCTTGAGGCACTAGGTTGTTTTGTATGTGGAGTACTATGCTTTGATTTCATCCTTATGTGTGCCTAACCAAGGATGCCAAAACAAGATATTTTTGAGCGTAGTATGAAGCATATGAAGGCAAATGAGTGGTCAAAATAGGAATCATCACCCCA
>NW_018397285.1:350693-351349 GCF_002168275.2 Theobroma umbraticum
AGGTGATTATGAGATTATGAAATGAGTTTCATAAGTCTCCACAAAGCTAATGATTTAACTATAAGAACAAAAATAGAGGTCAATAAGAGTAGGCACTGTACTAAACTCTTATCATCTCTGGGATACATGATGAGGAAATGAATTACACTGAAAAACTATATACTAAAAGGTTGTCAAAGAATCCTTTAACTGTCCCAATAATTGGGTGGCCATGATGCATTGCTAGATGCCAATCATGGTCCATGGAATTGAATTAGTTAATTTAAAATTGAATATGATTCATTTAAATTAATTAATTAATAATATTATAATTCAATTCCATTACCAACATGTTAGGAACCTAATGGGTCACACACAAAGGTTGCAATTTGGATTAAATTGAGAGTGTGATGATTTAAGTTAGACTTAAATCAAATTCTAGGTTTTAATTACTAAGGACCTAATTAAAAGAGTTTAATTAGGTATTGGTTAAATATTATAATTGTTATAATATTAATGAATTATTTAGCAAATTTTGATAAGTTAAACCTAGATATAAATATCACATTATCGCCACTCTTTCTTTTAAGAGAAGTAGGGAGGGAAACAAAATAAAAAAAAATTCCTTTTCTCTGTTGAGTGCCGCCATTCTTGAGAGGTTTAATTTTATTTTAAGA
>NW_018397285.1:351369-351500 GCF_002168275.2 Theobroma umbraticum
CTGGAAATCAAAGAAGAAAAGAGGACAAATCGTTGTCCACTTGCTAGCACAAACCTGTGGCATAAAGATCTCTCCTTGGGAAGGATCCATTCCAATTGTGTGTGCATCATTGGCGGCCAAGCGATTGAGTG
>NW_018397285.1:351510-351749 GCF_002168275.2 Theobroma umbraticum
TTTCACACAAAAGGTGTTCACGTTTTGTCACTGAAAGGAATCCATTCGATTACAATATCACTTGGAAAGGTAAAATTTTTTCTGATTTTATGTAGTACTTAACTTTGCATTAAGCAACCAAGGTGATCCAAAGATAGGAGGCATATTTTTTTTTATTTCAATTTTTGTTATTCCGCTGCGTTGATGCTGTAATCATGCCGTTCCTAGCACATGTATCCTAAATTCTTTTGTTGAGTTCC
>NW_018397285.1:351759-352878 GCF_002168275.2 Theobroma umbraticum
CTAATTCTTTAGTCCCATTTTGTTTTTCTTAAATTGGTAAATGTATTTTATACATTTTTAATGAGTAACTTATCTTACTCCCATTAACCTTATGATGTGCACAGAATATGCTCATCTTATTCAATGTATTCAACTATTTTGAATTTATGTGAATAGAGATTATTATCTAATCATTCATGTTGGATTATTTAGTAGACTCACTTATATGAATAGTGCATTAATATGCATCCTACTAATAGTTTGTGTTTAATGGATATATCTCATGAATTATGCATCTTTATGCATCCTATTAAATCAATTTTTGTGCATAGATCTTATCTATTGGTTTTCATAATTTCATGACCTTTGACTTTTAAAGTGTCATTAACTCCCACTATTGCTATCATGCATAGGAATCTTGCAAAGTAATCTTATTTATTTTCCTTTGGGGTGTTATATCCATAATGAAATCCTGTCAAAGGTTAGTTCATGCGATTAATTGGGTTTGGAATGCTTTGTAATTCATCTTTTATGAATTCAATATGATAATCAATTGCTATTTAGTTCTAAGCAATCTTAATTTAGATCCAAGATTTCATTAAGAATGCTCCTTGACTAAATGTGTTCATAATCTTATTATGAATTCATTGAGTTAGGACTCAATTTTATCTAAGTTAACTCATTAATTTCCTTTTTATTCATAATCAAAAGAAAAATAATCTCACAATGATCTTATCATTATGACTTAGTATTGACCATCATATATGCGAGGTTATACTTAAGGATAAATAATTTAGAACAATTCGAAAATAAAATGAGATGTAATGTAAATATATAAATATATATAAGCTAAGTATTTCATGCTAGCAAAATATAAATCAATGTTTCTTAAACATAAAATAAATATTTAGCCATAGGTACAAAAACCAAAACATCTCATCTTGACAATCATGTCATGAAAACATTCAATGCTCTAAAATTATTTATTGTTCCACAATCCAATATAGGTTGACAAGCTTGATCACCATTAACTAAAGTTGTCGCCTTCGCGATCCTATTCTTCACTGTTCCTTGTCATTAGTTCCTTAAATATGTTATACATATTAAAACCATTAATAAAGAGTAAGGTATCATATACCA
>NW_018397285.1:352888-353699 GCF_002168275.2 Theobroma umbraticum
AATAAATCATCATATGATTCATACCTGATGTGGAAGCTTTCTTTCGTTTCTTAGTTTCCCATTAATAATCCTTACAATTACACCTCCAGTGCCTTAGTTTCCCACAAAAATGGCATTTGTCATTGTCCTTGTCCTTCGTCACTCCTCCAGTAGGATTTATACCTTTTGAAGTTGATGCCTTTTCATCCTGATCTTTCTTAGAAAATATTCTTTTCTTATTTTTATTTTTTTCAGAAGAGACAAGATGAACAGAAGGCTTCTCCTTCGCAATGGTGTTCTCAGCTTGTGTGAGCATATTCAATAAGCCTGAAAGGGTTACTCAATCTTGTTCATGTTGAAGTTCAACACAAACTGTGAATAGCTATCTGGTAGCGAAGAAAGTATAAGGTCTATGCTCAAATCATGATTCATAACCCAACCCAACTACTCAAGTCGAGTGATATATCTTATCATGTTAAGCACATGAGGCCTTATTGGGCTTCCCTCAAGCATCTTATATTGGAACAATTTCCCTTGAAATGTCGAATTTCTTTGTGCAACTTTCCTTATTGAACATTTCTCTAAGGTTTAGGATAATATCTAGAGCATTCATAGCTTCATGTTGCTTTTGAAGATCCAGAGCCATACTAGCCAACATCGCACATGTGGCTTGATCGAGATCATCCTTATAAACTCTATAGGCCTCCTTTTCCTCATTTGTAGTATCATTGTTAGGTTCCTCGAGAATAGGACCATCTAGGACATAAGCCTTTTTCTCTTTTTTCAAGGCAATCTTGATATTACAAAACCAGTCAATGAAATTTGGGCCTGT
>NW_018397285.1:353709-353862 GCF_002168275.2 Theobroma umbraticum
GCATCAAGTATGCTTCTAAGTGACAAACTATTCGCCATGATAAATTTATATCCTATATAAATCAACATATATGATTTTTAGTCATTAACGCAAATTATATAATCATAAAGACGAGGTTTTAAAATCTTATATGATTATTCTTAATATTTTATC
>NW_018397285.1:353872-355396 GCF_002168275.2 Theobroma umbraticum
CCTTCCTCTACTATTTTGAGAAATTTAACCTTTAAACTTTTTATTGAGCTAGGACCTTTTTCATCCCACCATAACCTTGAGTGACTCAGCAAGCTATAATAAAACTAATTAGGTAGGTAACTTAGCTTACCAATAGTATCTTATACAACTCCTAGATTCGTTAGGTGACAACTCTTTGTCTAAATACATCATATATATTTTGCCTAACTATGCCTCTAATACTATGCTATCATATGTGACACATCCGAACAACATGGTACTAGTCGCGTAAGACCCACCAATAACTCAAACGTACTTGTCTAAAAGTTTAGCCTTGAGTGACTCAACAAGCCTCCAATTAAAAAAACAGTCTAGTTATCTTGTTACATGGTGGAAGGTAACTTGTTGACTCAATATTTTAATGAGACATTTTATTTATTAATTCATTAATTAAGGTCTCATTGATTTGGTGTTGTTGACATGTATAACGGTTATCATATTTCACATATATCATATATATATACTAAAAAATAAATCCATCTCATGCCAACTACTAAGATGATTATGGACTTTACTAGTTCTAATTTTCTTGAGCCATTAAGGAAATTAGTTGGTCAAATTCCTAGGGAATTTAAACAAACACCATTTTCAAGCTTTGCTTGTAATCTCCTTGAATCTCCATGGCGCCTTTGGATCTCTATCTTCAAGTTACAAAAAATTTTCTAGCTAAACCTAGTTTTACACTTTGATGTAACTAGTTACACTTTATAATCAAGAAACCTTGAGTTACATTCGAGGGGAGTTGGGTGAGAAAGGAATTTTATAACCCAAAGAAAATAAAGATAAGGCAAGGTGCGTAGACCCTATTTTAAAATAAGTACCATGAGAAATAAATTTAACCATCCATGACCTAATCTTCTAAGGTCTATGTCCATAATCATCCTCATGCTTTATAATCACCATCAAAAGCATAGAAATAAATGCAAGCTCAATATCACTTGGTGATCTTGTGTGTTATTTGAGAAAAGCATCAATTAATTCACTTAAAGTGCTAGACTCAAATGATTTGATATTCTTTTATTCCA
The DNA here is from genome assembly GCF_002168275.2 of Theobroma umbraticum. Taxonomy (NCBI): domain Eukaryota; kingdom Viridiplantae; phylum Streptophyta; class Magnoliopsida; order Malvales; family Malvaceae; genus Theobroma; species Theobroma umbraticum. Next base: position 354,937 of record NW_018397285.1, read on the forward strand.
ATTTAGTGTTTAAGAAATTCTCAATTTCAAAACACTTAAAGTAAACATTTTACTTTTTATTTCTTATTAAAAATTCATCGAAATAAAATTATCCTTTTAAGACTTTCCATTTTACTTCTTTCCATAATTAAAACTCGTTTCAATCTTGAAAACCATTTTATTTTAGGTAAACTTCCTAAAATATATCTAAGACAACATTTTATTTCTAACATTTAGAACATGGATTAGTTTCCTAAATTGTATGTTGTTCAAGTTACCTAAATGGTGACTTAAAAAATTTTGAAAACTTCTAGTCAAACTATTATTTTAAGGAAAGTTCAATGCTATCACATAACTTTAGAAATTTCTTGTAAAGTGGGAAACTATTTCCTATCAATTTCCAAATTAAAATACTATCCTTAATTTTAGTAATTTCTTTTAAAGTAGGAAACAATTTTCTATTTTTATGAATCACCCAAAA
>NW_018397285.1:355406-360162 GCF_002168275.2 Theobroma umbraticum
GTCCTTAATTTTAGGAATTGCTTTTAAAGTAGGAAACAATTTCTTATTTTTTATGGATCACCCAAAATTAAAATAGATGGTATTTAAGTGCTCCTCAAACTTCATAAATCTTGAGTCGAACTCATGAAAAAGCTGCTGAAAATTTTCAGCAAGTGTGTTTAACAATTAAACACAAAATTCATGAAGAATTAAGCCACCAAAACTGATCATAGCTATCCAAAATTTTCTACATTGAATCTTTATTGTTTTGGAACTGAAAACATGATTTTTATGAACCTTTTCTTACAAAATCAAGTTTGGCCAAAGCATGTAGTAATTTAATTTGATAAAACTAATTTTTAATGTTAAAAATTGCTCATAACAGTTTCCCAATGTTAGTAAAAATAATTGGAACGTTAGTCCCCAAAACACCTCAAATCTATTTGGTTTTAACTTGGCTTCGCAAGCCTTTTAATCCATTCATTAATTCTTCAACTAAACATGATTTTAAACCTTTTAAAATGTGTTTTAATAAATTAATTATATGTTGTCTAGATTTAAATTAAAATAGAAAAATAAATTTTTAAAGAAAGCCTTTAAAATTGATATATACCAAATCAATACAAAAATCAATCCTAGTGATTATCACCAAGAATCAAGCATGCAAATTACATGAAAAACATCAAACAATGACTCTAATACTACTGCTGGGATGTGACCTCATGCTTAAACATGAAAATAATCAATAAATGAAAATATAACATAGTGAAAAAATAAAATAATATTTAATTAGAGAAACAGTCAAATCCTACAAGATCAATGTTTGTGTTTTTTATGTAACTTTCAAATAAATTATGAACACTCATAGGTTTAAGAGTTACATACCTTGCTCTAGGTATCGTAATTAAGAGCCAATTAAATCCAAAAATATTTGCTTCTTCAGGTTTAGGATTTGTCAAATCTTTAGACACCTAAGTGTTTGGGCTCTAACAGTAATTCACAAAGTGACTGAATAAGAACTTTTCCAAGGTAGGATTTGACTTGTGCTAGCAAGTTTTGTTTCTAAAATTAAAAGACCTAAATTCTTACTGAATCTTTTTTTTGTTAGACAAAGAAAACTATTTTTCTTTTCTTGTTTTACGAAACGGCTGATTAGTGGTTTTTTTTGGACTTAGAGTGTTTTAGTTTGCTAATATAATATATTTATATAGCCAAACTAAGTTGTAACCCTAAGTACAATAGTTGTATTTTAATTTAATTAAGTCTCTGAGAACTTAATTAATTTTTCATTTTATTTTGGTCTCTTTCAATTAAGTTCGACTTAATTAATTATTTTTATTTAATCCCAACCATGGCACTTAATGTGTGTGACCTATTAGGCTTCTAACATGTTGGCAATAAATATAAATCATGATCAAGTATGAATTTGATAATTAATTTATATTTATAGATTATGAGCGGCATCTAGCAATTCATCATGACCACCCAAATGTTAGAGAGTCAATTAAAGATTTTGACAAAGCCCTTCAATGATAAACCTCTTAGTGTAATACGGTCCTTTCATCAAATATCCCGGATATGTCATCAAGCATGGCTTGGTGTCTACTTATGACATTCTATATTAGTTCTCATAATTCATGACTAACCTTGTGAATTTAGAAAACTAAGTTTCCTCAAATTCATCAGGCTTTGGCTAAAGACTTTATATAAGTTAATCAAGAATTGAGAACAAGTGAGATACATCCCCTCATATCACTTGGGGTGATGAATCCTTTCTTGACCACTCATTCATCTTCACATGCTTCATAGTATACCCAAAAACACCCTTTTTAGGCATTTGGTTGCTTCCAAACTCGTAGGGGTGCAATCAAAGTATGTCATTCCTCATACAAGATGACCTGGTGTCTCAAGTCTAAGGACTAGTTGCACGACTATTACATGAGAACATTTTTCATAGACACTTGAGTGAAATACCAAATGGAGTTCTCATAGCGGGTCATGTTCAGTGAACTTGTTCTTTAACAAGCTTCTACATGTTATCCTTAAGTATTCCATATACTTCAATCTATGAGATCGATTGCTTACTTTCCAAGTAAGGAGAGTTAACATGTATTGGTCTTTGAGCATTATCAATGCCCTGTCCTGACAATAAAATGATCAGGAAAATTTTAAGAACATGGTTTTGATGCATAATAATCTCATAATTATAACAACTTTATAATTCTCTTACAAGGCCTTTGTGTTCCATGGGCTTTATTCAATTAGTACTTAATAACTCTTTATTATTGCACTAACATGAAGAAAAACCTTCAATCACATAAAATTATAAGATTAAATATTCATTAAATGACAATATATATTTCTTGACCAATCTAATTGGCTCAAGGGCGTATACCAACAGAACCATCCAAAATTCTCTTGGGCTAATAATCAAAGGTCTTCCTTAACATCGAGGAAAAATGCACCTTCGGGATTCTAATAGCAAGCCAGCGCACCTATCTAAAAAAAGGAAGCCAATTGTGGAATATTTTCTAAGGCAATACATGACACAAAATGATAGCATTATACAAAGTCAAACAGCTCTCATTCGGAATCAAGTAGCATCACTTTAGAACCTTAGGACTCTGGTTGGTCAAGTTGACAATTTATTAAATAACCCATCTCAAGGAACACTACCTAACGATATAGAGGTGAATCCAAGGAAGAAGGTAAGGAAAAAGTTATGGCAATCACCTTGAGGAGTGGATAAGAGGCTGAAAGTAACGTTAAGCAAGCTAATCTTCAAGATAAACTTATTGAGAATGAAACAATGATTGAGATAGTTAACAAGCAAATTCAAGAGAAATAAGCAAAAACAACTTTATCACCGCCACCTTTTCCTTAGTGCCTTCATAAACAAAAAGTTGATAAGCACTTCCAAAATTTCTTGAGGTATTCAAAAAGCTTCACATTAACATTCCTTTCTTAGAAGCTTTAAAGCAAATGTCATCATATGTGAAGTGTCTAAAATACATATTAACAAATATGAAGGAATTGGAGGATTTTGAGACAATTACACTCACTGAAGAGTGTAGCACGAAAAGACAAAACAAGCTTCCATCAAAGCTTAAAGACCTAAGGAGTTTTTCTATCCCTTGCTCAATTGGTAATTTTAATTTTTTAAAAGTTTTGTGTGATTTGGGTGCTAGTGTCTCAATTATGCCTTTGTATGTTGCTAGGAGAATTGGACTGTAGGAGATTCAACCTACTACAATCACCTTGCAACTAGCTAACAGAATGATAAAGCACCCTTGTGTGGTTGTAGAGGATGTCTTACTTAAGGTTGGGAAATTGTACATTCTAGTGGATTTCATTTTACTTGAGATGGAGGAACATCAAGAGATTCTAATCATACTGGGACATCCATTATTGACCATTGCAGGTGCACTTATCGATATAAGGGAAGGAAAAATAACTTTCAAAGTTGGAAATGAGGTAGTTGAATTTACTATTTTCAATGCATCTAAATACCCTTCCTCCATAGCTCAATGCTATAGAGTGGACACAGCTGATAAAGGTAAAGGTAATCCTACTCCACCACTTACAAGCTAGCATAAACTTTTGAGTCTTAGCCACCACCACCGTATCTCAAAATTAGGCAATGTTATGATAAGCATGATCCACTACCTTTAGCTAATCTTGATTTTAAGGTGGGACAACAAGTGTTACTAACCAAATCGATTAATCTTCTTCCATGGAAACAAAAATCAAAGTGGTCAGGTCCTTACAAGGTGGTTAAAGTTTATCCATGTGGTGCAATAGATTGTAATGAAGCAACTAGAATGTGCTTTTTCTTATTGTTTTTTCCTTTTCACATTGAAGACAATGTGCAATTTAAGTTTGCAGGAGGGTTTAATTGTTATAAGTTCTTATGATATTTTAGGTTAGAATTTTTTTTAATTTTGTTTTTACTTTATGCAAGTTTTAAAAACTTGAGCTAGATTTACTTGTGCCAATTTCGTTTAATTTACCTATCCAATGATGAGAACCTAGTAATATTCCTATCTTGATTCTTCAAAACATGTGAATATTATTTGAGTGTTATGTAAATTCTTATGTTAAGCTTTATTGTTAAAATGAAATTTCTACATTTTGAGCACCATATCTTTTTCTTAGATTCATTATACGTATTTAGAGAAGGTTTATGTGAATGTGAATTTTTGAATTATGTATTAAGTTCTCAAATTTGTTTGATTCTCTCTCGAGGCAAAATTCTAGGCTAAACTTAGTTAAAGAGATGATTGAGGCCATTTTTGGACTGATTGAGCCTATTGTAGCCTTTCTTCACATAAATTATCGTTAGTTTCCCCTTTTGAGCCTAATGACACCTTTTCATTATTTGAACACTTAATTTTTAGGCTAGACCCTTATATTAATATTTTCAACAATTTTTTGCATCCCTCATTCCTAAGTGCATAAGTCAATTTAAGGAGTGTTATGAGCTACATAAGTGAAAGAGGTAGTCAAGATGAAAGAAAAAAGGAAAGAAAAAATAAGAAAAAGAAAAAAGTGATGAACAAAAGAAAAGTCTTAATGAAAACTGGTATACTAGGTGAAGGAAGATTAAAACTCTTAATAGGTCCTAGAGTGACTATGTGCTTAGGATGATTTGAGCCATCAAAAAACACATGGAGTCAATTTTCTCTCTCTTTTTTTTTATGATGACAAAACACTTCTACATTAAGAGTGCAATGTCTATGTTCAATATGAATGCTTCAAATCTTTATGAATAATGAGT
>NW_018397285.1:360182-360435 GCF_002168275.2 Theobroma umbraticum
ATCTAGTTTTCTTTAAAGATTTGCAATAAAATATTTATAATATCCACAATAGCTTAACAAGATATACAACATCTTGAGTAGCTAAGCAAGATATATTGAATTTTCATAAAAACTAGCACATAATATTCAACAAAACCATAACTAAGCGTCACACGCATGAATTAAACATGAAGTCCTATCAAACTCAATTTAACTTAATCTTCCTTCTTTTTTTTTGTCATCATTAAGAAAGATATTCAAAACTCCCCCTTAA
>NW_018397285.1:360445-360623 GCF_002168275.2 Theobroma umbraticum
TAGATTTTCCTTTAATCTTTAAATCGAACTTTAATGAATGAGAATTATAAGCACTTATACACCAGAGTCATACAAGCTTATAGGTATAGTTCAATCACTTGAAGAGTCAAGCTTGTGTCTATGTAGGAACAAATGTATGGGAGTTAAATCATTTCAAAAACTTGTCAAGGATCACTCA
>NW_018397285.1:360633-361260 GCF_002168275.2 Theobroma umbraticum
AAGCAAATTTCATCATTTTGTCATAATCAAAACTATAATAATTTTAGAGACATGATTGTTCAAGCACATTTGATCATTTTGTCATATTCACACATCATGATGAAAATTGAACATGTTTGAACATATTAAAGACATGATTCTTCAAATGAGCTTTTCAACTTTTTAGCACTTGTGAACAATGAGCAATGAAGGCCAAAATTTGAGTTCACATATTTTTCTAAAGAATCTTTGATGATACATGTCCAAAATGATGTTCCGAACATGGTTGAAATGAAATTCTGAATTATTCTTACATAAGTCTATATTTTGAGATCATCGTACCTTGGAACATTGCATGTTTTGCATTTTTTTATGGCTTTTTAATATGTAGGGATCAAGCATAGTCAAGCATTTTGACAATGTTTAAGCATAATAATCATCAAATTTCACATTTTCAATATTTTTTCAGCATATAGATGTATATGCCCTTGAGGTCATTCAAGCATTCATTTACAACAAGAACAAGTTATAATAGCATTTTCAACATAAGGTATTCTTGTTCAAGTTTTATATTATTGAAATCATTGTAGCCTTAAGCATTACAAGAAGATTTGTACTTTGCTTAAAATATCATCAATGTCAAATTAT
>NW_018397285.1:361270-361519 GCF_002168275.2 Theobroma umbraticum
ATTATGCTTAAGAAAACTCTTTCAATCTATTCCATAAATCAGGAAAGAAATATCAAGCAAAATGGGATTTATGCAATTCATTTATATCAATTTTGCCCAACAATGTTATATCATCAAAAACAATAAATCAATTTCAATAAAAGAGAATTAAAAGATTTTGCGAGAAAATCAATTGATAAGGAGTTAATCTTTTTTTTACAAACTTTTGAACTTGAAACATTCAAGATTAGACATACTTTGTGAAAAATC
>NW_018397285.1:361529-361603 GCF_002168275.2 Theobroma umbraticum
TATCACTCAATTTTGTTCAATTATGCTTTAAATGATTTATGAATTGTGTAATGAGCATAATGAATCATGTTTAT
>NW_018397285.1:361613-361752 GCF_002168275.2 Theobroma umbraticum
GGTCATTTGCAAATATCTCACAATCATGTTCCACAAATGCCCTTATGACCATTCAAGCTTACAAGCAAACATGCACATTTAATAAGAACAAGTGATAAGTATTTACATTGTGAAACAAACTTGTTCAATTCATAAATCA
>NW_018397285.1:361762-361881 GCF_002168275.2 Theobroma umbraticum
AAAGGATGGTAACATTTTTCTCATATAAACTCATTTTGCTTTAAAAGTACTAATTATAGTCAAAATTTTCAAGGTCATTATCAACCATCCTGAACTATTCAAACAAGTTCTAGAATGTA